>NC_058130.1:252952602-253132075 GCF_016433145.1 Gracilinanus agilis | reverse complement strand
TTTGAACTCTTCCATAGCTTGTGAGGAGTTTTCCTTATTTGAGGAGGGTCCGGATGCTTGTTTGTTTTCCTCCTCTCTTTGCTCGGTTGTCTGGATTTTCTCTGTGTAAAAGTTGTCGAGTATTAAAGACTTCTTTTTCTTGTTGTTAATCTTTCTCTTCTGAACTTCCTGAGACTGGGTAGCCATCGTTAGCCCAGCAGCTTCTCAGGTTTATCCTCGCGCTCAGGGTCTGTCCGCGGTCTTTTGGCTCCTGAGGTCTGAGTTCTGGTTTTTTCCAAGGTCAAGCCCCCTGGTGGACCCCCTTGCTTGATCCTCTGCTGGAGGTTTCTTTACAAGTCTTAGGGAGCTGCTTCCACAGTCGTATACCGGTCTGCACTGGTTCCCCACTCAGGATTTCAGAGCTTTAGCTTGTGGCTGTGTCTGCCTCCATCCACGCCTCCTCCTGTGCCTGCGCCCTGAGCCCGTGCTCTGCGCCCTGCATCCGCTCTCTGCGTCGTGCTCCCACGCTCAGATTTTGTGTGCGTTCGTTAGCTTTTTGGGGTCGTAAATCTTGCTGCTCTCAGGAACAGGCCCCGGAGCTGCCAATGACTCGATGGGTGCCCCAAACTTGCTCTATTTCTTTTTAGCTGGCTTCGGCGCTATAGGTGTTGTGTATGGAGGGGGTGGGGGTGGGGTGGTTGCTCAGCCCGCGATTTAGTGAGAGCTGTTTCACCCCTTTATAGCATGGAAATGCCCTGATTCCACGTACCTTCCACGCTGTGCCCTGTTGTGGGGTTCCTTTGTTCGTCTGGACTTGTTTGTATGTCCCCTTGAGGAGTTTTGTGTGTTTTGGTCAGGACAGGTTAAGAGCTGCTTCTTACTCTGCCGCCATCTTCCTAAAGATAACTTTTAAATTTAATCTCTATCACTTTCTTAAGTATAGACAATCAACAAAACAATAAATCAAGCCCTGATTTGTAGAGTTTGCCAATTTCTGAGGTGTTAACTGTTCATACTGAAAATGTAATAATCAGCTGAGAAGGCAGGGGGTCAGTAGAAGCTGGCTCCAGCATAGCTACTCCATTAATCTGAGCTCAACCCTGCACTGTTGAACATTTTATTCAATGAACTAGATATATGCATGAATGATATGCTAATCCAATTATCAGATGACTCAAAGCTAGGAGAGATACTTCACCCAGGAATGAAACAGTCAGGCTCCAGAAGCATCTTGGAGGATAGAAACAGGTTCTTAATCTGGAGTCCATAATTCCCCTGGAGGTATGTGAATAGATTTCAGGAGACTATGTACCTAGATGGGGGAAATTATATATTTATTTTCACTAACTTCTAACTGAAATTTAGTTCTACCTTCAATTATTTAAACATATTATTCTCAGGAGGAGTCTATGGTATTCACCAGACCTATCTGGTGTCTATCACACACGCACACACATACACACATAGATAGAGTTAAGAACTTCTGGGTGAAAACAGTTTGTTGTTCTTCAGTTGTGTCTGATTTTTCATGACCCATTTGGAGTTTTTGTGCCAAAGTTACTGGAATACTGGGTTCACTAAGTATAGTGAACTGTGATGAGGTTTAACTTACTAAACCAATCAATCAGGTCGGGACAATTGCCAGAGAAAATCCCAATATTGAGTAGATAAAAACTCCCCTGGGGGAGTTTTTCCATGATCTCTGGAAGTTCCATTAGGAGAGTGGCTGTTCCAAGTGGGGAGGAGGCAGGCATGCATTTTAGCAAGGAAAATGGCAAGATTTCCCCATTGAGTGGGCAAATAGATAATTGAAAGGTGATTTTTTTAAATTTGTTTTAGAAAGGAGGGAACTTCACAAAAGAAGAACTAAGCAATCCTCAAGTAACAAACAGGAAAGAAAATTGCATAGCAACAATCTCTAATGAGATTGTTTGTAGTGTAATTTGAAAAATCACTTAACTATATTATTTCAAACTACATTGTTCCCTGCCTCAGGATCAATTCTTTCCTCTCTTCCCTTCTTTATTCCCCAGTATTGAAGTTTCTTTATGCAATAAAACAAAGCTCTTAGGACAAGAGTTTCACATTCACAGACTTAGGAGGTCATAGCAGAACTCTAGATGAAGACTGAGAAAAGGTGTTTCAAGAACTAATATTAAAGTATCATTCCCTAATATTTTTAATTAGCAAGACGCTGTTCCCCACCTTAACCCCAAGTCAATTTTATTACTCTGGAGTCATTGGTTAGTTGTTTTTTTTCCCCACCTCCACTAAAAATAGCATGGCTTGGTTTGATCATCCTTCCTCTTCACCAAGGCCTCATTTTTGGTAGCTTGCAAAACAGAGTTTTCTTCTAGTCAGGGTGAAGATTGAAGGTAATTCTTAAAAAAACGAGGATCTCCAAAAAAAACTTGGAAGAAAGACAAATTGGATACTCCAAAGGCTCTAAGATCTCATTGCCTCAATTTTGCAGATCACAACCCATACATAAATTAAATAATATACAGCAAGTGTTATTTATGGTCTCAAGTACTATTCCTTGCCAACTTGAATAAACAGAACTACTAAAGTAGTCAGAAAAAGCAAGTCTTTAATCAGGAAAGAGATAAATCCAATATAATTGGCCACTATCACAGAGCCAAGCACCAAAAACTACAGTCAAAACCCTGGGACTCTGGGGACAATATCTCTAGGACAGTGATAGGCAATCTTTTGAGCTTGGTGTGTCAAAATTCGCCAAAAAAACAAGCATAACTCAGGTGGTGTGTCACTTTGAGAAAAAAAAACCATAATTTTTTATTTAAATAACAAAAATGTACAATTGTAATATGTAACTATTTAATAAACCAAAAATTAATTATTTAACTTACCTGCTAAGTGACTTTTGTTAATCTGTCAGTCAGTTTCTTTTGTTGGTCTTGATATTATTTAATTTGTGTGGAGTACCATGAACTAAGATAAGTGAGGGAGAGGGGGAATTCTTTAACTAACCTGCCTATTAGTGACTTTTTTGTTGCTGAATTTCATTGGCTAATTAAAATTCATTTTGCTGCTAAATCTTCAATTGAAGGTTGATATTTTGTACACTTTAAGCCCAAGCAAGCACTCCTAACTTCATCTGTCAATCTGTTTCTTTTGTTGGTTTTTATATTATTTAACACTGAGAATAAGGTCTCACAAAAGTATGTAGAGGGAAATATGTGAGTAAAGCCATTGCTATATTTTTCAGGGTACTAAAAGTATCAGTTTTTGGTTGAGTCTGATCGGTTCCAGGCACTCCAAATTTTCTGTTTTTAGCGGCACTCCTCTTGATTCTCCAAGCTGCACCTTTCCAGATTCTCAAGCTTTGACCTCAAGTTGACAAATACTTGAGCCCACATGCTTTCTTGAAATTCTGCAAGTTGCATCTCCAAATCACCAATTTGCATCCCTTGGAAATAATTTAGTTCCAAACTATTGAAGACTACTACATCAGGATCCTTAATTATTTTCATGGTCTCTTCTAGGCTTCCAAATTGATTAAATCTGTCACTGAACTGGTAAAGCAATGAGTCTAAAACATGCTGGTACTTTATAAGCAAGGGTTCCATTTCATTTTGTACAGCTGTTCTGGCCTTCTCAAAATACTTTGTTACTTGAGGAAAATGCTTATAAGTTTTAGTTTCTACATCTCTCTTGAAAATTTTAACTTTACTTTCAAAAGCTTTTATGTATTCAAATATAACATCAATATTTTTGCCAAAACCTTGTAACTTTAAATTCAGTTCATTAATATGAACAGAGAGATCTATAAAAAACATCAGGCTGTTGACCCACTTATCATCATTGTGCTGAGGAAAGTTTCCCAGATCCTTATCCTCAAGAAATACCTCAATTTCTTCAAAGCACTTCACAAAGTGCTCAAGAACTTTGCCTTGGCTCAGCCATCTTACATTATTGTACATCAGCAGTCCACTGTAGGTAGAATCAACCTCCAGTAAAAGTGCAGAAAATTATCACTTGTGAAGGAGGTGAACAGCTATTAAATTAACTATTTCTGTACTGACATTAAGTCGTTTAAGTCAGTGAATCCTGCCTTGGTACATTAAACCTCCTGATGGATAATATAATGAAAAGGCACAGTCGGATGTCTAACAGCTTCCATAAACAATTTGACAAATCTGACTTTTTTCCCCACCATATTTGGTGCCCCATCTGTTGTCACTGACACAACTTTAGAGATATCAATGCCTAGGTCACAGAATTTTTGTATGACAACCTTACATATTTCGCTTCCTGATGTACTTGTTGGCACTGATATGATACTAACTTTATCAACTCTTCTCTCATTGTGAGACCATGAGAATATCAACCAGTAATGGCCAACTGAGCATGTGATGTGACATCAGTAGTTTCATCAAGAGAGACCGAAAAATATTTACAATTACTTATGTCTCTCTTTAATTGATATACATTTGTGTTCAGTCTCTCATTTGGTCTTTTATGATATTTCTACTGAGTGGTAACTTAGATATTCTCTTAATAATTGCATCTTTATTCTGCATATCATGAAATAGAACTGGTGCACATCTTGGGAGAGTTTCTTTAATAAATTCTCCCTCACTGAGTGATTTTCCATGCTGAGCTATGGAGTGAGCAATGCTCAGACTTGCAGATGTTAAATTTGTAGAGCCTTTTACAAATTTCAATTAGATTGGCTCTTATAAAGGTGTAGCTGCCTGGAAATGTATTCCTTCCTTTCATCCTCAGTTTTTTTCAAGAGCTGGGAATGATTAGTTTCATATATTCCACATTCTGCTTACTACCATTTCAGTACATAGAACACAAAACGATCTGCCATTTTTTTCTATAATGCCATACATCTCAGTCCATGTCTCTTGAAAGGGTTGGCTACTGCTACTACCCCTTCCTTTATTTAACCTTGTTTTTTTATTTTGGGGGTTCTCCATCAGGGAGGCAGTGACAGAAGATAGAATTATAGATAGCCTGTTAGCCCTGTAGGCAATTAGGGGTTAACTAGCCTAACTGACCACAAGATGGCACATGTAACTGTCTTTTAGGAGAGGGCAGGGTTAATAAGAAGAAATAGGGGTTAAAAAGGATGCACAACAGTAATAGTGGTAAAATGGAATCTGCACTATGCTGCAAAATGGCATTCCTTATGTAAATTAAGATGGCTGCTGCTATTTCTTTTTTTTTTTTTTAACCATTACCTTCTGTCTTGGAGTCAATACTGTGTATTGGCTCCAAGGCAGAATAGTGGTAAGGGAAGGCAATGGGAGTTGCCTGGAAAGTCCCTAGGTCATAACTTGGGGCCCAATAATGTATCTTTTGGGGAGCTAAGCACAGGAAAAGTATGATTGATTGACATTACTGTGGCTACAAGTAGATGAGAAGTCCAAGACAGGATCATCTGGGAGAGGGTGATGCTTTACAATGGCTACAAAAGGGAAGGATCCAGCCAAGGGCTGGGCTACCAGGGAAAGGACTTTGATACAATGGGAAAAACTACTAGGACAAAAGGGTACTTAACATTTGATTAGATCTGTTAGCCCCACCTAAGCTGGGATCATCTAGTACTTGAAGGTCTACTCCTACTTGTCTGGTTGTTGGGAAAATCAAATGAGACATTTGTAATTTTTTTAGCACAGTGCCTTCTACATAGTAGGCACTTAATGAATGTTTGTTCCCCTCCCCCTTCCTTTCTTTGACAAAACCTTATACAACTCTCTTTCATAATTCCTTATTTGTAATGAGTGGCAGTCCACTTATGCCCACCATTGACTTCTCCATTGGTCTTTGGATGATCTTCAATATCAATTTTTCCATCAATAAATATTTATTAAGCACCTACTATGTGCCAAACACTGAACTAAATAATAGATTTCGGTGACTGTGGTATTGTATGACTAGCAGAACAATATCACCAAAAGAAATAGTTATTTCACAGAAAAGCTTGGGGTCACTGGAAGAATGTCTCATCATAAAATAGAGGTTAACTTTGGCTTCTTAACAATTTTGCTGATAGAGCACAAGCTTAGACAGGTCCCACCATGCTGGAAAAAAGCTTTAGGTTCAATCCCAGTAAGAGACTGTGCTTAGTTTCCTGGAACCAGCCTCTGTAAGAACAGAAAGATTCATCACTATTAGGCTGAGCATGTGGTGCTGGGAGTCCACAAAACCAAAACAATTTCAAAACGGGTCTAACTTCTATAAGGCTCCCTTCAACATCTATAATGGTGGAAAAGGAGTACCATAAGAAATGATGAAAAAGGTAGTTTCAGAGAAGCCTCAGAAGATTTGTATGAATTAATGATGAATGAAGTATGCAGAACCTAGAGAAAAATTTATATAGTAACATTTTTTAAAAGATCAACTTTGAAAGATTTAAGAAATCTAATCAATGCAATGACCAACCATGATTTCAAAGGACCACTGATGAAGAAAGCTACCTACTTCCTGAAAGAGATGTAATGGACTTGATTGCAAAATGAGACATACAGTTTTTGACATGGCCACTGTGGAAATTTGTTTTGCTTAGTTTTTGATATTTGTTACAAGTGCTTTATTTTTTTCCCTTGGAGAGGACAGTGGCAGGTGAGAGAAAAATAAATGCTTGTTCATTAGAGGGGAAGAGGATTTTTAAAAAGAAAAGGGGTTAGCAGTGTTAAAAGTTAATCTGTTTTTAGATCATCTATAAACAATAATTTACTTGTTGGTACACTAAATGAACAATGGTAGACTAATGAGGAAAGTATAGTTTCCTAAGAGGAAGAATCTATTTAAATGTATACATTCTGGCTTTGCTCTCAGTTCTGATATTAATTAAATGACTTTCAAGCTTTAACCTCCCTGGTCCTCAGGTTTCTCATCTGTAGAATGAAGGTGTATAGCCATCTATTCCAGCTAAAATTCTAGTACATGTTTTATTTTTAATCAATATTACTATGAAAAAACAGGAGCAACTACTTTAGTATTCTTATTTTCTTATTCTTTATATTATTTTATATATGCATTTAAAAAACCTTATTGAATATTTCCTTTATGTTTTTATCCTTCCCTCTCTTTATTTCTTCCTGCCTTCTTCTTTTCTTCCTTTCCTTCTTTCTTCTTCCCCCCCTTTTCCACATCTCTCAAGCCTTTATTTTCCCTATTTTCTACCTTTCTCCTCTCCTTTTCAGTTTAGAAACATTCTTAATTCCAGTTCAAATTAGCAAAATCGAACCCACAGCATCACAAAGTTGGAAGAGATCATCCAGTCCAGTCACTTCAGAGGCAATAGACAGTCCAATTAGGAGCTAACCAGGAATCCTTATTTTCTTTCTCTCAACATCTCCAACAAATGTCTGGCCAGTCTTTTAAGGAATTCACTGAGAAAGGACTTCATCACTCCTAAAGCACCCCATTCCTCCTCTGAACATCATAATTACTGGTTTGAAAAGTTTCTTTTATTATTTTTATCTTTTGTCTTTCCATTTTTGAAGAGGCGATGGCTTGACTTGCTCATGAATTGGATTTAAGTGAGGCAGAGTTGCACAAAATCTTCAACCTCGATTTCTCTTCCAGAGTCATCAAAGTCTAGTAGTAGCACAAAAATCAAAACAACTGGCAATGACCCAGAAAGCAGTAAGTGACCTTAGTACCTTTGATCATTGACCAAGCTCTAAGTACTCTACAACACCTTCATGGCCATTGGAACAAATTCTTCTCATTTGCCCATTCAACTAGAGGATGTCTTCACATGCTTGGGGTAGGCATCCCCTAACTCACCAGTGGGTTTAAGCCTGTCCAATTATTCTCAATTTAATTTAGCCCATCTGCTGAGAAAATTTTATCTGAGTGTGGCCACTGGGTATGCTACAGCTTCTCAGAGCTACAAGGGAGAGCTGGGTAAGAGGTGACCATCAAAGTGGATGAGCAGCCCTGAAAAGGTCTAGGAAAACCCTCCTGCAAGAGATTCTAATCCTCCCTGAACACCCTATAAACCCTCTCTGACTGAAATAGTTGCTCAATTCTTTGGCCATTTTATGCAGTTGGGCTTAAAGGACTCTCACTAGCTTTTACCTCCAGGCCATCCAGAACCTCTGCAAACTTTGATCACACTGGGAGATCTCACCTTCCTTCAGATAGAAGCCTTTCTCCAATGGGATGTGGACACCATAAGGAGCCCATCTCCAACCAAGAGAACTAAAGTTGGGGATGCTGTGTGTCTTGCCTTTGGTGATGAGATTGTTTTCTAGTGGCTGCTAATAGAATAATCTGGATACTAAGGAACAGGACACAGAAATGAACAATCAGTTTTCACAGAAGCATTGTTTTCAGAACCATTTTGTGTGCCTAAATGTATTAATGTATTGTTCATAGTAAAAATTTTCCAGCCTAAACATTTCTAGTTCCTCCAACCAATTATGACTTTTCACCACCCTGGTCATCCTCTCTAACTTTTCTTCTTAAACCACAGAACCCAGAATTAACTTGTAGTATGATCAAGGCTATAGGATTGCCAAATGGACCTAAGATCACATCAGTTTATTTGACTGCTAAATCACATTCTTAATTCATATCCAGTTGAGGTCCATTAAAACTCTCAGATCATTTTCAGACTATTATCTAGCTATGTCTCCCCCAACTTGAACTTGGTTACACCCAAGTATAAGACTTTACATTTATCTCAGTTAAATTTTATCTCCTTAAATTAGGTCCAATAGTGGAGCCAGTTCAGATTTCTTTGGATAATAATAGCTGTTGTTTATATAGTGCTTTAGTTTGCAAAATACTTTATTTGATCTTGACTTTCTAACATAGCCTGTTACCAGTCCTTCCTAACTTTGTGTCACCTGCAAATTTGACAAGCATGTTACCTTGTTGGAATCCTCAATAAAAATGTTAACTAGAGGCAGCGAGGTGACTCAGTGGATAAAGAACCAGGCCTATAGACAGGAGGTCCTGGGTTCAACTGTGGTCTCAAATTCTTCCTAGCTGTATGACCTTGGGCAAGTCACCTAACTCCAACTGCCCAACTCTTATGGCTCTTCTGCCTTGGCACCAATATTTAGAATCAATTCTAAGACAGAAGATAAGGATTTTTTTTTTTAATGTTAACTATTCCAGATCAAAGATCTTTGGAGCACTCCACTAGAGGCATCCTTCCAAGAAGTAATTGAACCATTAATGACCACTTCTTCAGTCTAGTATCTAGCCAATTAAGAATCATCTATTTAGCCCACATCCCTCCATCATGTCTGCTGCATAACAGGAAATACAAGAAATACTTTCTCCTTTTCCTCTTCCCATATATTCAGGTCCAAATGTCTCCTGTTCCCATTAAAGCAATGGAAAGAAGCTCAGTTTTAGTCTTAAGAAAACAGAGGGTTAAAAATGTTTTTAAAACTTTTAAAAAATAATAATTGCAAAATGATAAAGAAAATACAGAATGTTGGCTTAATCGAATTCTCTGTAAGAAAATACAGAACAATTCCTCCTCAGACAAGAAACCAAACTGACATGTGAGCCTTACAAAGCCACAGGTCCAACCACTGAGCCCCTGCAGGTGGCTGGCAGCTGGGTTTCCCTAAACTGGTGCCACACCTGCTGTTTCCCCCTCTACCCCCTAACCCTACCCATTCACCTCATGGGACTTAAAAGGGAAAGAAAAAAAAAAGACTAAAATCAGTTTTTCCAAAGCATGAACCACCCTTAACCCCAACCTCCTCTATTGACTTCGCAAATGCTGTACATCTAACTTTTATTGAAACTTTTAAAGCCTTTCCAAGACTTTTTAAAAAATATTTATTTTTTTTTAAACCCTTAACTTCTGTGTATTGGCTCTTAGGTGGAAGAGTGGTAAGGGTGGGCAATGGGGGTCAAGTAACTTGCCCAGGGTCACACAGCTGGGAAGTGTCTGAGGCTGGATTTGAACCTAGGACCTCCTGTCTCTAGGCCTGACTCTCAATCCACTGAGCTACCCATCTGTCCCCGTTTCCAAGACTTTTAAAAAGCAAGAAATACTTTGCATCTTAAAAAATCTTCCTTTATATTAACGTAGAAAAAACAGAGAGAGAGAGACAGGGTGTGGGAACTAGAGAGTATTAAGTCACATTTTCTAGCTTTTGGGGACATTGTGGAATTAAGTTCTGCTTTGGGTTTGGGGAAGGGGTTTAGCTTTTGAGAGCCCATAGATAAATTTCCGAGGTCAGTGTTGGCACTTCAGCAAATCAGTAATCCCTACAAATCACACCTTGATTTATTGCTTTGTTGATTTTAGGCTCAGGAAAGTGATAGAGAATGTGTTAATAATGCAAATTAAACTAAACGGGCTGTTGTGAGGGGTGGAGAGAGGTAGAACTATCATTAAACATTTATTAGCACAGCACTGGGGAGTTTCCACAACGGAAGTCCCCAACACTGTTGAAATTTGAAGCCCTTGGATCGTCCATGGTCTGAGTTCTTGGGGAAACGTTGATAAAGCAAATGAAAAACAACCAGGTTTTCCAAGACTCTTTGACTTTTTGTCTTGCCTATAATTTCTCAGGATACTGAAGAAGGAATGGCAACTGATAGCACTTGGGTTTTGGCTCAGTGTTTTTAGCAAGTTGTTCATCTTATTATCTGAGTGTATTGGAGAGCTGACCAATGAGATTCCTGGAAGCCTATTCAAGAGGCTCCGCCCATTATTAAAGCGGGGCGGGATGCTGAATCTTCTTCTGGAAGGGTGGGACATCCTGAAATAGAAGGGACCTGCTCCCCAACAGAGCATGCCCAGATGTTCTGGAACTGCTTTCTTTGTACTTGATGTTGACGAAAAGGTGTCGTTGGGCTGCTGTGGGGTCAGAACCCAACACCTCTCTCTCTCTCTCTCCCAGTTGTGTTCAAGAGGTAAAGCTCTCTCTGGGCAGAGAAGCCTGGCATCTTTTTCTCCTCCACCCGGACCGTGACGTGGCCTTGAATGTATGCCACCGTTGGCCTTCTGTCTCTGGTGTGTTTCAGGCTTTCCTATTCCTCTGGTTCCATTCCATCTTCTATAGCAGATTTCCCCCTATATCACTTCCATTCTCTTACAATTGTCCGTTTTTCTCTATGGGCTGAGCGTCCCTGTTGTCTACAGTCATGCCGGTGCCTCCCCATACTTAAAAAAAAAAAAAAATTCACTTGATTCAACCGTCCCACTATCATCCCCCCCCCCCACCCCCCTTTCCTGGCTAAACTCTTTGAAAAGACTATCTACCTTTCTCCTCCTCTCCGCAACCTCCCCCCCCTTCCACCCTCTGTCTGTCTTTGTGTCTGTTTCTGCCCCCACCCCTCTCTGTCTCTGTCATCGTCTTTCTGACTTTCCCTCTCTCTCTGTCTTGTCTCTGTCTCTCTGTCTCTTTGTCTCTGTCTTTCATTCTATGGCTCTCTCTTTCTGTATCTGTCTTTTCTCTGTCTTTCTGTCTCTTTCTCTGTCTTGTCTCTGTCTTTCTGTCTTATCAATGTCTCTGTCTTTTCTCTGTCTCTTTCTCTGTCTTTCATTCTCTGACTCTCTATCTGGCTCTGTCTTGTCTCTGCCTCTGTCTGTCTCTTTCTCTGCCTTGTCACTGTATCTCTGACTCTTTTGCTGTTTCTCTATTTCTTTCTTATCTCTGTCTCTTTATGTCCGGGTCTCTTTCTCTTTCTGTCTCTCTGTCTTGTCTCTGTCTCTATCTCTCTGTCCCTCTCTCTTTCTCTGTCTCTGTCTCTCCACAATAGTTATTTGCCTGTTTTTTCCCCCATTAGAATGTGAGTTCCTTCAAGGCAGGAACTTTTTTGCCTTTCTTTTTATGGCCAGCATTTTGCACAATTCCTGGCACAGAGTAAGCAATTTGTAAATGTTTGTTGACAGACTGACTGGCTCATCTTAGAAGTGAATGAAGGTGAAGGTAGGTGGCTCAGTGGATTGAGAACTAGACCTAGAGACTGGAGGTCCTAGGTTCAAATGTGACCTCAGACAATTCCTAGCTGTGTGACCCTAGGCAAGTCACTTGACCCCCATTGCCTAGCCCTTACCACTCTTCTGCCTTGGAGCCAATACACAGTATTGACTCCAAGATGGAAGGTAAGGGTTTAAAAAAAAAAGGGAATGACAGTGGAGGTGGAATGAACTAGCCTATGAATCTTGAAAGTTTCAAAAAGGTCTTAAGAGCCACCAGAGGTCTAAAAACCAAAGTCCATACCAGAATTCATAGCCAAGCCCTCAAGGAGCACAGCTTAACAGAATAAACTGAAATCAAGCCTCAGTGGATTGATCTGAGTGTCAAGATATGGTGTCATGGGGCATCTAGGTGGCTCAGTGGATAGAGCTCCAGAACTAGAGATGGGAAGTGCTGAGTTCAAATTTGATCTCAGACACATACTAGCTATATGACCCTGAGTCTAGCCTTTGTGGCTCTTCTGCCTGAGAACTGATAGTACTGATAGTAAGACAGATGGTAAGGGTTGCTTAAAAAAAAAAAAAAAAAAAAAAAAAAAAAAAAGACCACATTAGGATGATATTTATCCACAAAAAGAGCACTTTGCCTAAAAGACTGATAAGTGTGAAAAAATGCTTATAATTCTTTGAAAAATTGTACTTTATCACCTATTTGTATCTATGACATTATAAATTGTCATAGAATTTTTCACTTCATATAACTTATAAAAAACTTGTAGCTGTTAATATATGACTGAAATTTATTTTACTGAAACATAGAAGAAGGATATTTAAGACATGGGGAATAATATAAACAAGGCATAGAGACCAATAAGTGAAGGATGTGTTGGGGAAACAGAGATAGGAGAGTTTATGAAACAATATAAATTTCAAAATGTTTATGTGGGGCAGCTGGGTAGCTCAGTGGATTGAGAGCCAGGCCTAGAGACAGGAGGTCCTAGGTTCAAATCCGGCCTCAGACACTTCCCAGCTGTGTGACCCTGGGCAAGTCACTTGACCCCCTTTGCCTACCCTTACCAATCTTCCACCTATAAGTCAATACATAGAAGTTAAGGGTTTTAAAAAAAATGTTTATGTGTTTAGAGGCTGACAACCAAAATATGTGAAATTATTCAAATATTTGGTTCTTAAATATGTGACATAGTAGAAAAAACAGTAGAAGATTTGGAACCAAGAGATCTGGGTTCAAATGTGATTCTAGGTAAATTACTCAAGTCTCTGGGCCTCAGTTTCTATATTTGTTAAAAATAGACTGTGGAAGCTCAGGCTAAATCTCAAAGATCCCTTCTTGGGATGTCCCTCAATTGGGAAATGGCTAAACAAATTGTGGTATATGATGGTGATAGAATGAATACTGTTGTGCTATAAGGAATCATGAGCAGGATGATTTCAGAAAGAGCTGGAGAGACCTACATGAACTGATGCAGAGTGAAATAAGCAGAACCAGGAAAACATTATATACAGTAACTGCAATACTATGGAATAATCAAATGTGATAGATTTAACTGTTAATGGTGATACAGTGATCCAGGACAATTCTGAGGGACTTAGGAAAAATGATGCTATCCACCTTCAGAGAAAGAACTGTTATAGTCAGAATGCAGATGAAAACATCTGATTTTTCAATGGTTTATCTGTGTTTATATTTTATGGTTTTGGTTTTATAAGATTACTCACAAAATGAACAATTTGGAAAGAAATATTTAAAAAGGAGGAAAAAAGATCCCTTCTTGCTCTAAAGCTTACTGACTTCATGATACTTTCATTCAATAATGAAGAGCCTGGGTTTCTAGGGCATAGAATTACCTAGAATTGAAACATTATTGGGAAAATTCAGTCCAAAATAATTGTTTTTGAATGAAATTTTCCAACAACCTCAGTTTTAGTGCTGGCCTAGAGTCAGGACAATGAGTTCAGATCTATTCATAAACACTTACTGGCTCTGTGATACTGGGCAAGTCACTTAACTTCTTTTTGCCTCAGTTTCCTCATTTGTAAAATGAGGATAATTTAGGTAACTTACCTCCCTGGATTGTTGTGAGGACCAAATGAGATAATAATTATAAGGTGTGTAGCACTGTGCCTGGCAGATAATAAATGCTATATAAATATTAGCTATTATGGTGAAATGTAAGTTAAGGAATAGAGATGTACAGAATCATGAAAAGTCTCTGAAGATATATTTTTACAGTTTGCTAGGAACTTACTCCCTCATCTCAGAGATGACAGACTTTGTCTCCATCCCTTTATTCCTGACTCTTCCTCACTCTGCCACTCTTCCCCACAAGCTCCACTTATCCCTTTTTCTCTCACTATACACTCCTCTTCCTCCATTTCTGTGGCTCTCTTCCCATACTATAATGTGCCATTACATGGTCCTGATGGGTACTTATTGCCATTTAATGCATTTGCCAAAATGACATACTTTTCTCTGTTTGTTTGGAGTTTTCGAGCATCTGAAATGTTAACTATCTTCCTGTTTTTGTTGTTAAGTTCTTTTAATCATATTGGGCTCTTCCTTCAGGGTTTTCTTGGCAGAGATATTGGAGTGGTTTGCCATTTCCTTCTCCAGCTCATTTTACAGATGAGGAAACAGAGTTAAATGACTTGCTCAGGGTCACACAGCCAGGAAGTGTCTGAAGCCAGATTTGAACTCAGGAAGATGAGTCTTTCTCATTCCAAGCCCAAGCCCAATGCTCTATCCACTGTTCACATAGCTATCCCAGATAACCTTCCCAAAGACTAAATTATTTATTAACAGAACTGCAAATAGTCAATCTGCTAGAAAGGTTGTTCAACTAAGAATCAAGAGACTTCAGTTCTAATCCTGACTCTTACTTGAGTAGCCATATGACCTTGAACCTCTGAGCCTCAGTTTCTGCCTCTGTAAAATGAGGGGATTGGATGAGATATCAAAGTTCCCTTCTGGTTCTGGCAGCCTAAGAACATCTTTCAGATGAAAACTCTATCATTCTAGATACTATTTTGAAGCTTTCAAACTCTATGTAAGCAATACCCCAAAGAGAGACTGGAGACCACCAGATGTGGAGGGGCCACAACCTGCACAGTCAGAAGGCATGAGCACTCACATGCATCGCAGCATTAAGGTATTACATATTTCTCTTGGAATGTTTGAGAAACCAACCAGTGCATGCTAATGGCTACACACATACTATATTTGCTAGGATTCTTTGCTTTCCATAATAAGAACAAAACCAGGCATCAAAGCTCTACCATCACAGAGCTGTCCGGCCAGTCGGAAGCACTCCCTGAGCTGTTACTAGTGGGGAAAAAAAAATACCCAGACATACCAGAAAATTCAATATCTTTTAAATACTGTTTTTATATTCAAATTAGACAGAATCTCCATGAATAAAATTACCATTCCCAAAGGAAGCATGCCCAATTTAAATATATAAAATGCCATTAAAGGGGGCTCTGGCTTGCTATTAAAATTTAACTCTGGCAAACCCCCAATGTCATTTGTATTATCATTTTACAATTATGCAAGAGATATTAGAAATAATAGGTGTGATATACACACCATACTGTACATCCGAAGTTCATTGTTTCCGACAGTTTCAGGCCCTCCACAGCCGGGATGATTAGTGAGGGCAAGGGAAGGAAAGCCTGTAGACCACACTTGGGACTTCTTCAAGGAAAAGAATGCCTAGCCAAGATGGCAGTTCCATTTACAGTCAAGAGATGAACAGACAGAGCTTGATTGGAAGCAGTTGAATTTAAACTTTCATGGTCTTGCTTCCCTTCCCAATGGCTCTCCATTTGGGCTTTCTTGCTTTTTTTGTAGCCTCCTTGCTTGGTAGGTATTATTTCACTGTCCAGAATGCATGATTCAGCCATCTAACTTCTCGGGACCTCAGAAAAACTCCCAACTCTTAAGTCAGATGGAAGAAGTCTATATACTCACAATTCCCTAGGCAACTGGGGTTAAATGACTTTGCCCATGATCATATAGTCAGGAAGTATCTAAAGCCAGATTCGAACCCAGGACCTCTCCCTGTCTCCAAGCTTGGCTTTCTATCCACTGAGACACCTAGCTGCCCCTGTATATGACTCTTCATGAACCCATGGACCATAATTCTCCATGAGGTTTTCATGGAAAGGATATTGGATTGCTTTACCATTTCCTCCTCCATTAGATCTAGTAGGTCCATTGTCTGCCAGACACGGTGCTAAATATTTTATCTCCTCTGATTCTCATGATAATCCTATAAGAGTTATGATTATTTCCATTTTACAGTTGAGGAAACTGAGACAGAGGTTAAGCAATTTTCCCAAGTTCATACAGCTCATAAATCTAAGGCTAGATATGGACTTGGGTTTTCTTGTCTTCAGGCTTTCTCCACTATGACACCTAACTACTTAGATGTACTTATGCTCACACACATTTTCATACATATGTATTCAGATGCATGGATATACACATATATGTGTCTGTACATACATATACACAGACCATAGTCATTGACTGACACCATTAAGCTGCCCCAAATTGGTCAGGATTTCTCCCTTTTTCCAGTCAATACTGCTCCAATAAGCCAGTGATGGTCTCTTCTATTCCACTTCATCCCTTCCCATAATTTCTATGAATTATCTCCTTGTCTCCATGCCCATGCTCTCTGGGCCTGCTTCAGTGTAATATTCCAGATTAAAGATCTAAGACATTCCATCTCCCATCCCTATTCATGGGGAATGCACTTGCTTCTTCCTTATATCTGCCTAACAGAATCCCCCTCTTTCTTCAAGATGAGCTAAAGTACCATGCCTACGTGAAACCTTTCCTGATCCCATTTTCTAACACCCTTTTTTGCAGACTATTTGATATTCATTTGTACTTATTCTCTTTATATTTATTCTGCATATACTTACATATGTACTTATTTCCCACATTAGAAAATCAACTCCTTTTATGAATAGGGATTATCTTGTCCATTGTCTTTGTGTCCCCAGCATCTAACAGAGTATCTGGTATCTAGTATGCACTTAATGGTCAATTGGTTGATGATAAGAATTCCAGACTGGAGAAGTGAAGAGAATGAGAATCCATGACCTTTTTTATCATGACTTTTAGGTAGTTCAATAATTCTTAAATTGTCTCTCCTAGATCTATTTTTCAGGTCACTTCTTTTTTCAATGAGATAGTTCATATGTTCTTCTATTTTTTCATCCTTTTGATTTAGTTTTATTGTTTCTTGATGTCTCATGAAGTCATTAGCTTCTATTTGCCCAATTCTAATTTTTAAGAATTGAATTTCTTCCATGACCTTTTGATATTCCTTTTCCATTTGGTCCATTCTACTTTTAATGGACCTCTTTTCTTCATTGGATATTTTTGCCTCTTTTTCCAGTAGGTCAATTCTGTTTTTAAAAAGCTCTGTTCTTCATTGACCTTTTGTGCCTCTTCTTCCAGTTGGTCAATTTTGCTTATTAAGCCATTATTTTCTTTTTACATTATTTCCATTCCCCTCCCCCCCCATTTTTCTTCTCATTTTTCTTTGACCTCTCTTATTTGGTTTTTTGATTCCTTTTTTACTTCTTCCAACTCTTGAGACCAATTTCCATTTTTCTTCAAAGTTTTGTATATGGTTGCTTGGATCTCACCACCTCTGTTGATTCTGTGCTTTTCTCTTTGTCATCATAAACATTTTCAAGAGTTAGTGAGTTAGTTTCTTTTGCTTTTTGCTCATTTTTCTCAGACTTTTTTTTTTTTGCCTGCAGCCTGGGAATTCTGAAAGCTGCTTATTGTCTCCTTTGCTGCTAGCTTGTAGGGCTCCACACTGTGAGCTATTTTGCTCTGGGGCTCAGTCTTCACTGAAGTGCAGGCTTGAAAGAGCCCAGTACTATGGACTTCCAAGCCTCACTGCAGGTTGGTGCCAGGGCCTGGGACTTCAAGAGGTGGGTCTGAGGTGCTCTTTTGTTGGTGTAGTCTGGTTCCCGGGATCCCAAAGTTGGCCTATGCCCAAGTTTGGAATCTGGTACAGTAGGTGGGGAGGGGGGATGGTCAGTCAGTACTCCTCTGTGTGCAGTTTTGCCTCCAGTTCCCCCTTATCCTGTGAAAATCAACTCTTTCTACTACTGTTTAGATTGTGTTCAGCAGGAGATCTCCCTCACTCCATCTTGCTGTTGGTTGACTCCTGTTAAAGAAGAATCCAAAGCAATTGGACAATCATCCAAGTAGTTTCAGCTTTTGTTGCTACTAAGCTGCCATCTTGGCTCCACCCTCAACCCCTGACTTTTTTGAATAAGAACCCAGATGTTAGAATCAACCAGTAGTTAGCCAAAGGGAGTAAATATCTGGGATAATGATTAATAAAATGATAGAAACTCTACTTTATAAAGATATTAAGCAAACTGAATTTAATACAATTAGCTGTTTTTTCTGTAACTTCCTGGAGTCCATCATTTTGCAATGCCCTCTGAGCAGAAGTCTTGACTACATATGACGTACAGAGTTATCCTAACTAGAGAGACATCTAGACTAAAAAGATATTTTGTAGAAATGTCTTTCAATCGTTCAGTTGTCTCAGGTGGGAGGAAGCCTAATGATCCAGTTTTGCTGAGGGACACTCATCTCTCTCAATAAACCTGTGATTGATTTGGAGTTTGCCTCTTTGTTTTCTTTCAGATTGACTAAAAAATATTCATCACAGAAGGAGGAGGTAAATCCGAAACAATGACAGCTCACATTTCTACGTAATGCTTTCTTTGCATTGATTCTACAGATAGATTCAGTTCTTTAGCTTTTTGGTTGTGTATGATTCTTTATGACCCCATTTGGGATTTTCTTAGCAAAAATATTTGAATGGTTTGCCATTTCCTTCTCTAGTTTATATTTCAGATGAAGAAACTGAAGCAAAGAGAGTTAAATGACTTGCTCAGGGTCACTTGGCTAGGAAGTGTCTGGGGTCAGATTTGAACTTAGGAAAACGAGTCTTCATGTCGGAAATAACTGAAATGATTGAACAACAACACGTAAACTATTGTGATATGTACATTTAATTTAGATGTCTTCTTAAAAAGAATTCCCAAAGGAAAAGATCTAGGAATATCATAGCCAAAATACAGACTTTCCATATCAAAGAAGAAAATATTACATGCATCCAGAAAGAAACAATTGTAATATAAAAGAAAAAAAAACACCATGCAATCAGCATCATAAGGCCCTCATACCTTCTTCAGAAAATGAGAGGAGATTTTGGAATAGAATGTTCCAAAAGGTAAACGAGAGATTTAAATTTTAAAATAACTTACTCTGCAAAGCTAAATATAATCCTATTATGGAAAAAATGTACTTTTAATAGAATAGAACTTGCCTTTCCATTTTGTAAATGAAGAAACTGAGGCATATAGTGGTAAAGTGACTTGTCCAAGGTCACACAAATAATAAATGTTTGAGGTCATATTTAAACTCCATTCTTCCTGAATCCGGGTCCAGTTCTCTATCCACTATGCTACCTCAGTGTCTCCTTGGAGGAAAAAGAGCCTTCAAACCAGGAAACCTATCTGCTTAATGAGTCCATAATAAGGAATGGTAGAAAAAGATGTAGTTGAACAACCTTAATGACCACACCACACTATCACTGATTGTCTTATGAGACCATATTGCTTATAATCTTCCATCATCCTCTATAAGATTTTATGAATTAATTTATATTCTAAACTTAAGTTTTCTTTTACTCTCTTCACTTAGTGTTTGAAAAGTATGGCCTTTTAGATTCTTTTAGTCTCCTTGTTAGTTAGTCAATAAACATTTAAGTGCCTACTTTGTGCCAGACTACGTGATAAGAAGTGGAGATACCAAAAAGGTAAAAGATGGTCCTGCTCTCAAGTAGCAGAAGATGGACAGCATGTTTCATCATGTGTCTGTTAAAACTGTGGTTGATTATTGTGTTGATCAGAGTTCCTAAATCTTTCAAAGTAGTTCATCTTTACAATATCATTGTTTTCATATAAATTGCTCTCCTGGTTCTGCTCTGTACTTCATTTTATATCAGTTCATATATTTTCCCAAGTTTTTCTGAAACCATTCTGATGAAACCATCATTTCTTATAGCACAATAGCATTTCATAAGGAAGGTAGAATTAGCTCAACTTGAAGGAAACTAGGGATGCCATGAGGCAGAGCTAAAATGAGAATTCATCAGGAAGAAAGAAAATGCCCAGAGTCAGGAGATGGAATGACTTATTCCAAGGGCATCAAAGAGACCAATATCACTAGGCTGAAGAACGCAAGGGGGTAAGGAAGAGATGTAGATGAAGACAGGCAATGTCGGCAGGTTATGAAGGGCTTTAAAAGCTAGACAGAGGATTTTATATTTGATCCTGGAGATGATAGGAACCCAGTGGAGTTTATTAAGTAGGCTCGATGTGGGTTAAATTACTGTATAAAATTCTTATAGATTCTATACTTTCTTTCACCTCTATCCCATTTTTCATTATCAGCGCCTTATTGAAATAGGTCAGGAACCTATTTTAATTGTATTACATATCTTTTTCTCATTTTTTCTCCTATTTCTTTTCTTGATTCTTTCTCCCAGGTTTGTATTAATTTTTATCTTTGCCCCAACTAATCAGTGAACTGACTATTATCCACACACACAGTTGACTCCCACATCAATAATCAACCATTTCTTGTTTTGTTAGTCCACAATCAATTACACTTCCTGTCATTTGGTGCTCTCCATGCCCTGTGTCCTTTTATTCTTTTCTTGAAGAAAGAATTCTTTATCAAAAAATATAAAGCTTCTGTGAAGTCTCCAAGTTTTTAGCCTGCTTCATTCCTTATTTCCAATCCATATCTTCCAAAGTTAATCTCACCATCCTCATTTATTCCTGTCCTAGTAGTGACATCACAACACATCAAGGTTTTTGCTGATTTCTTTTGAAGGAGTTTATTAAGAATTTATTTTTTTACATCTTTACCCTGCACAACAGTTGTTGGTGTTTAAGTTGCTATTACTCTCATAAGTGGTCTTTTTGCAAAGACTTATCATGAGTCCTGCAATAAAAATGCCCCAAGAAGTAAGTTTCCTTGTTGCTTTCAAGCACATGATAAAACCAATTTCTCCAGCTATTTCATTTACCTGTCCATCAGCCTCAGCTTCCTCAGAAACAGGGATTATAGGCATGGATCACATTACCTTTTTGTAGCCATGATTCTTATCTTGCCATTTTAATAAATGCCCTTACTTTGAGCTAATTGTATTGATGGGCTTGATTCTTCCTAGGGAACACCCTGGTTGGGGGCTTGTGAAATAGAAAAAGTGGGTACCCACAGGAGTAGCATTTGCCCTCTGGAGATCCAACCTTCAAGTGTATGTGTGCAAGTTGTGAAAGTAGCCCAAAGAGCTTTTATAAGCCCTAAATATACTTCCATAATTTCTGCCCATTGTTCCAAATTCTACCCTCTGGGATCATACCGTACAAGCCTATTTCACCTTTTGCCCAATAGCCCTTTAAAAACTAAAAGCAACTAGCATCTTGCCTCAAGTCTTCTCTTCTCTTCTAAAGATTTAGACTTGTTTCATCTATGACATAAGACAGAGACATCCCTGGTGCCTACTTTTAACCCTTAAGCCCATCATATTCCATTGCCTCTCTGGAGGGAGTAGAGAGTGAGGAATAAGAAGTAAGGTGGCATTAATAAGGCACATATGAATGTAACTGTTTGCCCAGGACAATGACACAGAATCACAGATTTAACAACATTAATAGGTAGCATTTATATAATGCCTACTATGTGTCAGGCACTGTGTTAAATGCTTTACAAATGAGTTCAGTCATTTCTCAATTGTGTCCAATTCCTCATTTAGGGTTTTCTTGGCAAAGATGCTAAAGAGGTTTGCCATTTTCTTCTCCCACTCATTGTACAGATGAAGAAACTGAAGCAAGCAGGATTAAGTGACTTGCCCAGGATCACACAGTTAGTAAGTATGTGAGGTCAGATCTGAACTCAGGAAAATGAATGACTCTTCCTGATTCTAGGCTTGGCACTCTATCCATTTCACTATTTAATTTTCCAAAATCGATGATCATGAGTTGCTGTTCAAACTGGTTTGGTTGTGTCTGGCTCTTCATGACCCCTTTTGGGTTTTCTTGGCAAAGATATAGAGTGGTTTTTCTTTCCTTCTTCAGCACCTTTTGTAGATGAGGAAACTGAGGCAAGCAGGATTAAGTGACTTGCCCAGGGTCATATAACTAATAAATGTATGAAGCCAGACTTGAACTCAGGAAGATGAGTCTTCCTGATTCCAAGCCAAGTGTTCTCTACCCATTGTACCACCTAGCTGCCTCTGCTTAATATTATTATCTCATTTAATCCTCATAACAACCCTGGGAGTCAAGTGGAATTTCTATTCCTATTTTACAGTTGAGGGTACTATAACAATTAAACTTGGGTTTGACTCAATATGAGGGTTAAAAAAATAATATTGTGATTGCCATTTATAAAATATTAGCCCCTAAGTCAGAATGACTGTTAGCAACTTTTATTTACAACAAGGTAGAGGTAGTGAAAGTGGGAAATATAGGAAGGAGACAAAGCCTGGTCTAGCCTACCAGCCCTAAATGCTGCTCTGGTGAAGTCTGACTCAGCCCTGGGCAGAGGCTTCCCCAAGTCCCAATCTCCATGTGGATTTCCCAGTAGTTCTCAGCCAGAAGTCTCAGTAGTGTCCTAAACCAGAATTCCACCAATGCAGAATGACTCTAAGAAAAAGCATGTCTCTTCAGCTCTACTCACCGAAGCAGAATCCAAGGGAAGAGTCTCTCCAACATCCAAGGAAGGAAAGAGACCAGACCATGTTGGTCTCTTCTTTTATACCCCCTTTTCCCACATTATTTCCTGTCTCTGCCCCTCTTCACAGAAATCGATTGCAGTCTTTCAGTTTGTCTAGCACTGTCCAGGGCTGGACAGTGCCCTTTGGAGGTGAGAGTTTTCTCTAGTAAGTGACTTGTGAATTCTCTTACTTAAGTGCTAAGTAGGGTATTTTGAGTTCTTGATTTGATTAACTAAAAATAGACAAAGGGAGAGTTAATTCTATCTTCACAGTGCTAAGGCAACTAGAAGTTAAGTGATTTGCTAGTAAATATCAGTGGCCATATTTGCACTCATGTCTTCCTGACTCCATTCTGTATCCATTGGACCACCTTAGATTTAGATATGAAAAAGACATCAATATCATCTAGCTTAATTGTCTCATTGAGCACCCTTTCCGTTATACTATCAAGCTTTCTCTGAGCTCTGGGTTTGGGCAGATAAGGTTCATTCTGAGGAACATCTCAACTATGCCTCTTTTTCTTATTTTGATTTTTCCAGATTGGGTTAAAAGGGATCTAGCTCTTATGTAAGCACTCAAGATAACAAAACAGTCTAAGTTAGGACAGCCTTTGTTTTGTCCCATGCAAAGATGGCAAAAATACAAAGAACTCACAGGAGCCTGTTAAAAATCAAGACACTTTTCTTCCTTTTGTAAATCTTATTTTCTATACCTAGGACTTATCAAGGCCTTAAGTACTTTTAGTGCCACCCTCAGGGATTGGATTTCCTTTGAAACAAAAATGAGCTTCAGGCTGCTAGAGAATTAGGCCCTCAGATAGAACTATAACTATGGATGATATAAAGAGCTATAGCTTTCTCTAGCAATAGCTCTCAATTCCAAAGAGTAATATGGTTCACTGGATGCAGGAATAGAGGTCAGAGTAGTTTCAAAGTGATAGGGTCAGGACAGAGTCCGTCAGAGTGAACATACTGTTTATAAAGCACTTACACCAACACTATGTCTTTTGTTCCTCCCAACTACTCTGTGAAGTAGACAGGATATAAATTGTTATTCTTTCAATATCATTAGCTTAGAGGCAGCTAAGTAACCCAATGGCTAATGCACTGGACCTAGAATCAGGAAGACAAGTTCAAAACCAGCCTCCGATACAATGCAGTGGAAAGAGTACCAAACCTAGAGTCAGGAAGATTTCCTTAGACACTTACTACCTGTGTGACCCTGAGCAAGTCATTTAATCCTGTTTGTCTCAGTTTCCTCATCTGTAAAATGAGCTGGAGAAGGAAATGGCAAACTACTTCAATATTTTTGCAAGAAAACCTCAAATGGTATCAAGAAGAGTTGGACATGACAGAAAAATGACTGAATAATAACAACAAAAAACCCTGGGCGAATCACTTGGTTTCTGTCTGCCTCAGTTTCCTCATCTGTAAAATTAGGATAATAATAATATTCACTTTCTAGGGTTTTTGTGAGGATAAAAGAAGATAATCATTGCCAAGTAATATATAAATAGTAATAGGGCAGTGCATATTTGGCAAGAGGGGAGAGCTAGAAGAGTGTCTCACCTCATAGACTTTTTCTCTACCCTTCTATCATAACATTGGTGTCTGGCTCTCTTCATTATTATACAATGCACCTACTAAGCTGTGAATTGAACTAAAAAGTCTAACTTCTCATTCAAAGGGTTGTTGGAAGGTCCAAATAAGATACTGTATAGAAAGAAGTGGTTGTTTCCCTAGTAACATAATCAATAGAGGATATACATCTAGTCTGCTATAATTTCTGAGTCAGGAAGCCCCCTTTGTTGAGTGCTCACCATGATGAACTTTGCTGATTCCACTATATGGGAACCATTGCTGTGAGCTCCATTCCTATTTATGGTCTTGCCCTTAGGATTTAAAAGTCCAATAAACTCTGGCTAGAATCTTCTGATTTATTTTCTGTGTTCATAAAACCAGGAATACATCCTCTTTCCCCAGAAGTCCTTCCCTGGATCCTGTTGATCTCAGACACATTGGACCTCTCTCTCTAAAAGATTGCTTTGCAAGCTCTGGGCAGTGCCACATGATGTCAAGGCTGGAGGTCATTAGATTGACTATGTTTGAAAGTGATGCAAACAACATTCAAGTTGCCACTTTTCCCCTTTGTCTAATCACAAAAATCAAAGTAGAAAATGAAAGCACTCATTTGTATAATTTAAACAAAAGACCTGTACTAAAGATTCAGTTAATTAGAGTAAAAAAAATTAACCAGAATTACCTAAACCTTTACCTGGCCCTTCATTTATGTCTTATATGTAAATATGGACTTTATGGTGTAGTCAGGGACTAGCACCTCCGGGATTTCTGAGCCCTTTTAAAGGCTATTCATCCAACTATATGGTGTCCCGAGTCTCACTGGTGGTCCCAAGAAGCTTGTAGCATGTACAGCAGCCACATTTCTGTAAAACTGTGTCTCCATGTGGGCTAAATGATAAGGGTAGTTAAGGATAGTTAGGAGGAATGTCTATCACAAGCATGTGAAGACTTCCCCTGGTGGAATAAGAGGATGAGAATAATTTGTTCCAATGACCATGAAGGTGGCTGAAGTAGATGCTGTGGAGAGTCAAAGCTTGATCAGATATCAAAGACACCTTTGGACTTTGATGACCCTGGAAGAGAGAATAAAAGTGAGGACTTTGCACAAATCTGCCTCATTTAAATCCAACTCATACACAAGTCAAGACAACACTTTCATGATATTGTTGATCTTTTCTAAAACAGACAGAGAGAGGGGCAGCTGAGTGGCTCAGTGGATTGAGAGCCAGACCTAGAGATGGGAGATCATAGTTTCAAATCTGGTCTCAGATACTTCCTAACTGTGTGACCCTGGGCAAGTCACTTAACCCCCATATTCTAGCCCTTATCATTCTGCCTTGGAACCAATACACAGTATCAATTCTAAGACAGAAGGTAAGGGTTTAAAAAATTAAAATTAAGAAAAGGAAGAAAATGGGCAGACAACAAACAATATGCAAATATAAACTTACACAATATTCTAGGACCAAATGAGTCAAACTGTCCTTTGACATCCTAGATACATGGAAAGAGCACTGGTCTGGGAGTCAGGAGATCTGCTTTCTAGTCCTGATTTTGCCAGTAATGAGCTAGTTTGCTAGTTCGAGTCTGAAATTAGAACAAAATGAGATGCTTGTAGATCATTTAAAAGTTAACAAAAGAAGTGTTACTTAGCCATAACAAGAAAAAGATATTCAATAAAGCTAGAGCACTGATTCACATAGATTCAGACCCATACATCTCTGCAAAAATTTGTCTAGCCAAGAGGAGAGTGTAGTAATTCTCAGGGGACATTCATCAAGTCAAAAGAACATTGACTTCTGGTGGATTGCTCCTTTTTATGATCTTAGATTCCTAGGAAGTCAAACCCTAGCCTCCTGCCAATGAAGTATTAGGGACAGACAGCTTTCTTGATTTTTAGGAGAAAATTGGCTATGTGGTAGGCAACTCTAGTGGATATTGGTATTATAACATGATTTGAGTGATCCTGGGCAAGTCATCTCACCTCCATGAGTCTCAGGTTCCTTATCTGTAAAATGAAGGAGTCTGAGATTCCTTGTATTTAAGGATCTATCATCCTATGATGAATGAAGAAATAAAAAGCAT
Organism: Gracilinanus agilis; assembly: GCF_016433145.1. Lineage (NCBI taxonomy): Eukaryota > Metazoa > Chordata > Mammalia > Didelphimorphia > Didelphidae > Gracilinanus > Gracilinanus agilis. The sequence continues at coordinate 253,105,691 of NC_058130.1, read as the reverse complement.
TTATTAAGCATTATTAAGCATGGCAGGTATAATTAGAAAGTAAATTTCTGTCCTTAAGGAGCTCATCCTCTAATTGGAGGAAACAACACACAAAAGGAATTTCAGCCCCAGGCAGAAGGAAGTCCTGGAAGCTAGGCTGAGGGCTAGACCCAGGGAATCTTAGATTACATTAATAGGTCAGATGTCAGTGAGGGAGGCCCAGAAGGTGAGAGAATAAAGATAGTGGGGCCGGGACCACTTAAAGATAGAGGAATAGAGAGATAGGAAGTCCTGATAGTCTTCCATCTTACCAAAAGAATAGAGTTGGTAACTTTCATCTCACCCAAGCAGTGAGACCAAGCAAGCAACTTTTTTCTGGGCATCACAGATCTGGGAGAGACCAACAAAAGGAGAAGAGAAAGAAGACATAAAAGGGTTAGAAGGAGGAAGGCTCTATCTTGCTGATAGTGGTCATGGCAAGTCTTTTCACCTCCCTACCCATCCAAATTGGTTTGGGGTTGCCAGCTCTGGGGAAGGGGGCAAGGGCAGAAGTCAAAGGAATGAAAACAGGAAGAGAAGGGCACCTATGACCTGACAGGGTCTCCTTGTAGAATGAATCTTTTCTGGTATCCTCTAGTCTAATATCTCTTCTGGGTTTGGCAACCTAATTTCTATGAAAATACAGTTGTTTGACCTAATTTTGTTTTTCTATTTTTAACCTATATTTTAAACAAACAAGTTTGTGTGTGCAGTCTTTGTGATTATATCTTTATTAATGCTCTGCAGGATGATAACTCTGGAAAACAGAACAAATGATTGAAAAGTATCATTTTCACTAACTCTAAACAAGTTCTGACCTTGAAATTGATGGTAGAATAAAATGGAAAACATTATCAAGGTTTAATATGTTCCAAGCACAGGAGAACTAAGTGTTAGACCTGCAAATAAAAAAAGCAAGGAAGTCCCAGTTTTCAAAGAGCTCACATTCTAACCAGGATTGACAATAAATATGAGAGGAGAGCTACAGGACTATTGCGTGGGGTTCCCCAGAAGGTCTGAGGAACAAAGCGTCAGAGTAGATAAATATGGACTGGAGTTTCTCCATCTCCCTGGAATGATTAGAATTGATGACTCCATACTCATTTCGGGGGCGTGAGTGGCCATGTCTGCCTTGCAGGCTGGGAAGATGATATCCTGGTGGGCTTTGGGTGGGTGGGGTGTAGGGCTGGGGCCACTGGAGGAAAGGGTACCATGCTAGTCCTTTGTATAAATGTCTATTTCAGAGATACAGATGGCTCAAAATGAGCCTTCTTCATCTGTATGAGATAACAAATGTGCATTAAAATGGAATAAATACATATTTAATGATTTCATGTAAGTAGTGGAGCAAATATTCATTTTCTTTAAAACATTAATACATAATTAACTGATAAAATTAATTGAGTAAAACAGTCTAAAAATGAAGTACTTATTACTTGAGGGAATAGAACTGCTTCTAAAGAGGTTTAATTGTTCTACAGACCTACTATTCTCCAAAAACAGAGATAGAAATGAACCCCTTCTTCAGCCAATTAAAAAAGGTCTCACAGTAGAACCCTTACTCCTGCCCCGCAACCTTCCTTTTCATTTCTGCAGACCACAGGGGAAATGTTAGGACCAGACGTCCTCTTGAGATTAGATAGCAATAGTAGCTGCTGTCCCCAAAATGTTTCATTAGATAATAAAACAGAGGGGGGTAGCTGGGTGGCTCAGTGGATTGAGAACCAGGCCCAGAGACAGGAGATCCTAGGTTCAAATCTAACCTCAGACACTTCCTAGCTATGTGACCCTGGGAAGTCACTTAACCCCCATTGCCTAGCCCCTAGTGTTCTGCCTTGGAACCAATATTGATTTTAAAACAGAAGGTAAGGGTTTAAAAATAAAGAGACACCTCTTATACATAGGCAGTCTTTTCAAGGAGCTACAAAGCTGCAAAGAATAATAGAGATATTGGTTAATAGTGGAGATGGAAGGACCAAAAGAAGGCTTTTGTTTTTGTTTTAAGAATGAGGTAGGCAGTAGGGAAAGAACCAGAAGACTGAAAATAAGTGAGAGTGAAATGACAAAGGGGGCAGTCTGTTGGAGGACATGTGATAGAATGAGATTGCTTCAATATATTGTGGGGTTAGCCCCGGTAAGAAGTACAAATTCTCTTTTATCAACTAGAGTTAGTGCCTGGACCTCTGATTCCATCAATATAGAATAGGGAACTCCTATAGGAAAATTCTCTTTTCCAATTTACTGCATTTACCAATGCAATCAGCAACTTCTCTGCAATTACAGAGTTGCTCAGTGAGGCAGCTAGGTAGTACAGTGGATAGAGTATTGGGTCTGGAGACAGGAGGACCTGGGTTCAAATGTGGCCTCAGAAACTGCTTAGCTGTTTGACCCTGAGCAAGTCACTTAACCTCAGTTGCTTAGCTTTAACCACTCTTCTGTCTTACAACTGGTACTAAGTAAGGATTTTTTTTTAAATTCTTTTTAAAGACTTAGTCAAAGTACTGAAAACTTAAAGGATATACCCCAAGGCACAGAATCAGGATGTATCAGAGACAGAATTTCAAGGCTAGCTCTGTATTTTATAGAGAACAAACAACCAACACAGAAAAAAATCCTTTCTCAACCTACACCTTCATGGTCTTGATAGAAGATCTTGTATTCAATGTTCAAGGCACAACTCCAAAGTCCTGAGATCCCAAACACCACACACAGGCTTACCAGACAGTTGCTTACCCAGTTCACAACTGCCAGCAACAATAGCCAAATGCAGAGTCTCTGTGTGAAAGTGTCCCCTCTGAGAGGATTCCAAGTTTGGAATTTTCGAGCTCCTGCCAGCTTGCCAGACAAAGTCTTCTCTTTGCTAACTTAATCTTAATCTATACTTTCTCTATAACAGTTTCCACTATGCAACACTGTTTTTTCTTATCTTTTGAAGACAAATAGTCTTTTCCTTGACAAGAAGGAATGTAATCAGAAGCCCCAAACTCATTTATTTAAGACTATCAGAGAGATTGATTACTCAGTGGTGTCAGTTTCTCCCCAGTCTTTCTCTTCCTTGAGGGAAGATCTCTAAAGGGAATCTGGAATCCCATATCTTCTCTCTTGAAGATGGAAGCCAAAAAGATTCTTCTCCTACAATCTGGTTACCTCCTCCATACAAGCATGGATTATGAGTAAGGCATCAAATACTCAATCTCCACCAATGAAGAAAGTCTTATGCAAAGAAATTTGAGGCCCTGATTTTAAACATTATAATCATCTCAGCTTGTTGTCACCCAACCTAAGGTGGGAATTACAAAGGCCCCCTTTTTCAACATGGAAAAAGGCTATCCAATAAAACCCAATGCCCAAGTAATTATTTTTAAGAAATATTTTAAATATTATATAGTGATTGGAAATAGCACTTGTACTTCTCTGTCTTCTTTTAGAAAGAGCATATTTCCTTTTCCCTGGCTGGGGTTAGATAGCCAAATTGGCAAAAATGTTTTCCCTATATATCTGCTTGTAATTCACCAACATATTGGATTTGGCCTATTGAACAATCTCCCAAGCATCTTTCTACCTCCTTCCCTAATCCTCTGACCCACAAAGTATAGACTAAGGAAGTTCAGGGAGCTCTCTTTAAAGTTTCACTTCTCACCAAGGAGAAAATTTGCCCTAACACTATGGATTTCTCCCTTTGGTCCTAGGTTTTCACTAAAGATGAGGAAACCCCATTTTTGCAACCAATATAGGAGAGAATTTGCCCATATTTCAGGCTATAAAAACACAATCTCTTTGGGCTTTTCTTAATGAAACATGGATTTTCTTTCATATCTGGTCCAGATCAACTAAAAAAGACAAATTAAATTTAGTGGGGGGTGGGGTTGGGGGTGGGGGGGGAGAGATGTAAAGCTGACCAAAATAGTGAGGCAATATGGGATCTATTGTAAGAGAGTTTCCTTTATTTTCTTTTTTTTTTTTAACTCTTTCTATATTAGAATTATTAAATTTTGTCTTAAGACCCACTTTGGCCCCAGGTCTCTACCAAATGTGAGGAGATCCCATTTTTACAATCTACATAGGAAAAGATTTGCCCATCTTTTTTTTTTTTTAAACCCTTACCTTCTGTCTTGGAGTCAATACTGTGTATTGGCTCTAAGGCAGAAGAGTGGCAAGAGTTAGGCAATAGGGGTCAAATGACTTGCCCAGGGTCACACAGCTGGGAAGTGTCTGAGGTTAGATTGGAACCTAGGACCTCCCATCTCTAGGTCTGGCTCTCAATCCACTGAGTTACCCAGCTGCCCTCTTTGCCCATCTTTGAAGCTATAAAAACGCAATCTACAACTCTCATCATTCCTATCTTCTCTTCTTTCCTGGGGAGGGCAATGGTAGGAACAGGTAGAGATTTTCATTTCACACAAACTAGGGATGAATAAAGGAATAACTCATTGAGGGTGAAAGTTTCTATAGTCAGAATCTAAGCATCATTGGATTAGAATTCAACAGGATCTGAATCTGATATGTTATCCAGTTTAAACTTCTCATTTTACAGGAGAGGAAACTGAGGCCCAAAGAGGTTAAGATGGCAACCAAAATCATTTAGGTAGGGCATAGCAGAGCCGGAATCACAAATTCAGTGACCCTTTCACAGCCCCAGGAAAGGCATTTAGAGGTGATGTCATTCCTGGTCCCTAAGATAGCACTAGTAGGGAATGGTTTGTTCCACTTAAGGCATAAAAAGGGCAAAGGAAAACGAGTAAAGAAATAAAGACAGAATTTCAGAACCTACCCACACTAGGGTAGGAACACAGCCCCAAAGTGGATAACTCTAGCCCAAGAGACTTGATTTGATCCTCCCAGCAACCTTTCAAGGTAGGAGCTCTTATAATCCTCATTTTACCATTGAGGAAACTGAGGAACACTTGCCCAGAGTCATATAGCTAATAAATGCCTGAGACTGGGTTCAAACTCAGAACTTCCTGACTCCAGGCTTAGAACTTTTCCCACTACTACTTCTGGTTGGAGACATGGATGAACTGCATGGACATGAATGAGATAGAGACCATAGATAGAGCGCAAAAGAAATGAGTCCATAGATATTATTGTTCATCCTTCATTTACTAGAGCACCAATGACATTATGGGATTATTTTTTATTTGACTTGGGTGTGAATTGGATATAAGTAGAGCAGAGCTGCACGAAGTCATTGGTCTCACTCTCTGGTAGAGTCATCTAAGTCCAGTGGCATTGACCTGGAATGCAGTGGATGACCTTGGCATCTTTATTTCCTGACCATCCTTCTTCTGTTACCATAGGCGATCGGAACAAATTATTCTCATCTACCTGATCCATCAGGGGAATTTTTCACATACTTGAAGCAGGCATCTCACTAGGTCACAGATGGGTTTGAGGTCTGTTGGCTACCTTCAACTTATTTTAGTCCACCTCTTGAGATGGTTTTGCTGAGATGTGGGCACTGTGCAGGCTATAGTTTCTTGGAGCCAGAAGGGAGAGTCCATAGATGATAGAGATCCACAAAGATGAAAGAGAATGGGGATGATTATGGGGACAATCATCCAGAGAAGGCAGGAGAGGACCAGAAAGAGGCTGTAAATAGGCTTTGGAGTGAGATGATCTGAGACCAGAGTGAAGGAAGAAGGGAGACAAGTGAGCTTGCTTTCTCATCTGTAAAAAAAGAGAGTTGGATTACCTAAACTCTCTGGTCCCTTCCAGCTACAGATTTGTGATTTATAACCTTCCACTCACCTCATCCCCTTTCAGTACAACTTGAAACCTCACTCCTCCAAGTGAAGCTGCTCTTTTCAAGGTTGATAATGATTGTTAGCAATAGAATTGTTAAACCAAATGGTTTTTCTCAGTCCTCATTCTTCTTGAAATCTCTATAGCTTTTGACACTTTAACTCTTACTCCAGATATTTTCTCCATTATAAACCATTTTTAAAGCCATAAACTCTTAAGACATTGACTGACCTCTCTTTATTCTCTTTGCAAAACCCTGGGTACATGGGTTTCATTCAACACTTTGCCCTATTGATCTTTTCTCTCTACCTTCTCTTAGCCTTTCCCAGGCTGAATGGGCAAATGAGAACAATTTGTTCCAATTGTCTTTGGTGAGTGAAGCAGGTATTGTGGAGAGCTTACAGAATGGTCAGACAGTAAAGATACGAATTATCCACTGCATGTTGGGTCATGACCAGTTGTCTTGACTTTTGTCCTGCCTCTAGACTGATGACTCTGGAAGGCATTGATGAGGCTGGTGACTTTGTATAACTCTGCCTCACTTAAATCCAACTCACTCTCAGGTCAGGATATGAGTCTTTTTTTTAATTTTTTAAATTTTTTTCCATGGTTCCACGATTCATGCTTTCTCCCTCCCCTCATCCCTCCCCTTCCCAGAGTTGACAAGCAATTCCACTGGGTTATACATATATATAATATACATATAATTACTCGAATCCATTTCCATATTATTCATTTTGGTAAAAGAGCAATTCTTTAAAACCAAAATTCCAAATCACATAACCATATAAACAAGTGATAAATAGCATGTGTTCTTCTGGATTTCTACTCCCACGGTTCTTTCTCTAGATGTGGATAGCATTCTTTCTCATAGAAGACATGAGCCTTATGTTATCATTGGTCCTCTTTGAAAATGAAGGATGAACAACAAGAAAACTTTCTCTAGACAATTTCATAATTCTCTATCAGTTCAATAATTATATATTTGAGGATGATATAAATATTTATATGTAGTCTGGGCATGGCACCCATCCCAATTCTACTGAGGTTTTTCTTTCTGTCCTGACTAGGGCTAACTTGCTTATCCTACTTGCACCCACTTAGTACATCAGGGTGGTTCCCTAAAGGGACTGATATACAGCTACTACTGTATCTCTCAAGATTCTAAGGATATACCTTGTGGGAAGCAATCCTATAAAATCTATAATTCATGAGCCCCTACCGATGTATTTCCCATTAACAAAATGGCCACTAATACTTAATATTAGCCAAAACATTGACTGAAAATGCAAAGTAGATGTATAATATTAATATAACATTCTAGTTACAAACCTCAGTTGCACTCTATTAACAATGCCCAGGAATCTTGTAGACTGTAGAGAGAGTGAGCATATGCTTAACATCCCAGGATAGTATGCCACATATATATAGTTTCCAAGGCTAGGCAGTTGTGATTAAGTGTCTTGCCCAGTGTGACATAACTAGGAAGTATCTGAGGCTAAATTCAAACCCAAGACCTCCCATTTCCAGACCTGGATCTCTATCCACTGAGCCACCTAGCACATCTGAAGTACCATCTTTTACTGGAAACCTTTCCCACCCCCTCTTAATTCCAGTGTGCTCCTTCTTTTATTTTTTCCCTATTAATGCTATACATAGTTTATTTTGTACATATGTATGTATATTTTGTCTTTCCCTTAGATTATAAATTCTTTGCCATTTTTTGGTATTCCAGAGCTTATCATGATGTCTGACATCTAGTAGGCATTTAATAAATATTAATTTTTGATTGATTCCTTGATGAGCACAGCTTCTATTTTGAATAGATGCTTCCTCTGCTAAACTGAGCTAATTCATAATTTCTTAGCACCATATCAAATGGTGACAAGAAGACCTGAGTTCAAAGGTTACTGTGAGCATCAAATAAGATATCTGTGCTTTGCAAACCTTAAAGTATTATATAAATGTTAGCTATTATTATTATTACTAAGCACATTGTCTCAACCAGACTAGTCAATCTTCTGGATGAATTTTTTGATTCTCTGCTTTCAAGATGTTCCTCTACTCAAGTGGGCTTATTCCTTGACAGCAACTATAGTATCTGTCACTCCCAGCTTCAGGCTTAACTGACACCTCCAGTTAAAATAGTTATTATGCTTTTTTACAAAAAGGCAACATCTTTTATCCTAAAGTTGTCAAAAATTCTCTCCAAGTTTTTCCTTGATGCATAATTCTTCTTCTCTTCTATGCCTCAGTAACAACAGATATCAAAGCAGAGTAGTTTCTTCTGTCTTTTTTTTTCATATTCTTCTCAGAAGCAAGCCAGAATGGAATTTATTCTCTTTTTTTCCATCTTCTTCTCAGCAGGAGGTGGCAGTAGAGAACACTCTAGTCTCTCATTGGCCAATAATCTGCCTGGCAACAAGCGACAGTGTAGAGAAAAAGAATTCAAAGTTCTGAAATCTGTTCTTTGACCTCTCTCTTCTCCTCTATAATGGCTCTTGCTTCAGTAGTTAGGTTATCTCTACAAATTACCCCATCTTAACTTATATCTAGTAAACAAATTCTCATCTTCTGTCAATAATCAGGTAAATTACATTTGTCCCCAAATCATAGAACAGCTCTAGAGTTCATATTTCTCCATTTATTAAAGTAAAAGTTCTCTAATTGTCTACTGCATCCTGAGTCATTGCTAATCATCTTGACTTTTGTCTTGCCACTGGACTTTGATGATTCTAGAAAAGAGTGAAGCCAATAACTTTGTGCAACTCAGCCTCACTTAAATCCAATGCATGAGCACTCTATCATTGGTCCTCTTTTAAAATGATTGATGAACAACTCTTCTTCCAAACTTCACCTTTTTGTTGGGCAAAACACCATTCTTTTAATCATACAGGTTTACATTCTCAGAGTCATCCTCCATTTCTTCCAGGCCTTTGCCTTTCAAATCCAATCAGTTGTCAAGTATTATTTCTGTCTCAAATTTACCCTCTTAGCTTCATTCCATAGTCATAGTGCTCATCTTCTCTTGCCTGGATATTGCAATATCCTCTAATTAGATTATAGTTTTCCTGTCTCTACTCTCCAATCTATTCTCTGCATGCTGCTAAAATAATCTTCCTAATGTACAAAAGCCACTCCTCTGCTCAGGAACCTCTTCAGTCCCTCTTGGATATAATACAAACTACCCAGCTTGCCATTTAAAAACCCTTCCCAGTCTAGTTTGAACCTTCCTTTCCAGGCTTATTTCACATTAGTCCCTTTCATCATCTCTCAGTTTCAGTAATTCTGATCTGTTTCCCAAACTTTGAATTCCAGCTCCTGCCTCAGTGCAGAGACTGTCACCCACTGACTTCTCATCTCCACCTTAGAATCCCTAGCTTTTTTTAAGGCTCAACTATTGTGCCACCTCCTACAGAAGGCTTAAAAAAATCCTTGTTTTTTGTCTTAGAATCAATAGTAAGTTCTAACACAGAAAAATGTTAAAGTCTAGGCAGTTGGGGTTAAGTGACTTGCCCAGGGTCACACAGTCAGGAAATGTCAACCACGTCTTTCTGACTCCAAGCCTGGCATTCTATCCCCTGTGCTACCTATGTGCCCCACTACAGGAAGCTTTTTCTGATCCTCCAACTTGTTATTGGTTTCTCTCCCCCACCCCCAATCTTATACACACTATATATTATAATGTTACATGCCCTCAGTTGAATGTAAGTTCTTTGAGGACACAGACTATTTTTCATTTTCTGTTTATATTCTTGGCACCTTACACCTCAACTTACACAAAGCAGATATTTTCATAAATGCTTGTGAGGTGTATTTTTCCATCAAACCCTCCTGTTCATGTTCCAGAGTCCTTCTCTCCTCCTACACACCCTATGATTGTTGTTATTGTTCATCCTTCATTCTTGCTTTCCAAGAAGACCAATGATGCCTGTGGTGGGGGAGGTGATATCTTGACTTAAGTTCAAATTGGATTTAAGTGAGGCAAAATTGCACGAAGTCATCAGCTTCACTTTCTCTAAAAGAGTCATCAAAGTCCCAATGGCAAGACAAAAGTTAGGATGACTGGTGATGGCCCACGATGTAATGGATGACCATGGCATCTTCAATGTCTGACCACACAATTGAGGGTAACTTTTCTGATTTTTTTTCCCAGGTCCAAAAAAAGGGTGAGTTCTGGCATGAAAATTTGAAGGAGAGGGTACAGGACCAAGTAGATTTGGGCTTCTTTTGTTTATAGGTAATTGCAAGTTTGTAAATGCTTAATAATTGCTGGGGGGAGGGAATATATGCAAGACACATTTTCCACTTTCATCTCCATTATTAACCTTTTCTCTATCAGTTTCTTAAGTCTAGGCAAAATCAATAAACCAATAAACCCAGTTCTGATTTGTAGCATTTGCCATTTTCCAATATATCAATGTTCCCATCAGTTTTTACCAGACAGTTTTAGCTGGCTCTATCATAGCCCTGAATGTGATCTTAAGACAAGTCACTTCCTCTCTGTAGGCCTTCACCTATAGTTTTCCCATCTATAAAATGTGGGGACTAAAATGGATAATCTCTAAAGCTCCATGTATCTCTAACATTCTAGAATTCATTCCTTTAGCAGAGATCCCTGTCCTATGGTTTATGAACTTTTAAAAAAAGTTTTTATTTTGAATATTTTCTCCTAGTTATATATTTCATGTTCTTTCTCTCTCCCCTACACCCCCCAGCCCCCTTAACTGACACACAATTCCACTGGGTTTTACATGTATCATTGATCAAGACCTAATTCCATATTGTTGATAGTTGGACTAGAGTTATCGTTTAGTGTCTACGTCCCCAATAATATCCCCATCAGCCCATGTGTTCAAGCAGTCGTTTTTCTTCTCTATTTCTCCTCCCACAGTTTTTCCTCTGAATGTGGCTAGTTTTCTTTCTCATAAGTCCCTCAGCCTTTCTCTGGGTCCTTGCATTGCTGCTAGTAGAGAAGTCTGTTACATTCAATTTTACCACAGTGTATCAGTCTCTGTGTACAATGTTCTCCTGGATCTGCTCCTTTCACTCTGCATCAATTCCTGGAGGTCATTCCAGTTCACATGGAATTCCTCCAGTTATGAACTTGTTTTTTAAAATATTATGATAATTGTATTTCAACATACCTGGTTTCTTTTGTAATCCTATCTTATTTTATGCATTTAAAAACGTGAGGAGTTGACAGGTTTAATAGACTGTCAAAGGATGATATAACACTGAAAAAGATCCAGAACCCCTGCTTTAGCCCAAGCATTTCCAATAGAAGTTTGAGTTGAATGGTTCTATTAAATCTCTTTTTTTCCCCCCCTTGACAGATGAATCAGCTTGAGGACTCTGGCTTCCTAGGAAGGTATGGGTTTGGGGTGGAAGAGACCCTAAAAGGCTCGGGAACATGCAGAAATCAGTGTGAGGCAAATGAGGCTTTGCTGCAGGGTGCTGATGTGTGTGTACGTGGCAGGGAGGCTCTTTATTTTCTCTTTCCCTCTCCTTGACTCACAGTTCTCTCTTTTCCCCACAATCTTTCCTATTCCATTGCATCTGTCTTCTGCATCATTCCCATGCCCATCCCAAATGTTTTTGCCCCAGGAAAAAGAGATTCTAGTTTCTGCTCTTGAAAGAAGAGGGCAAAGGAACAACGGGAATAATCCAGCTGGGTTAGGCAGTTTCCCCTCCTAGGATTTAGATTGATTCAGAATTAAACCCCAGGCATGGGGCCAGGATCTTTGGAGGCTAAAAGGAGAGGAGGGGTGCAAAGATTCAGGGATTACTGCTGGCCAGAGGGCATCATTCAGTAAACCATCCACCTGCTTTCTTTACTAGAGCCTTCTTTAGAGATGCAATACGGATAATAATAATAATAAGGTTGATATTTATTTAGTTCTTTAAGGCTAGCAAAACACTTTACGTACTTTAATTCATGAAAAAAGTAATAGCTAACATTTAGTTCTTTAAGACTAGCAAGCACTTTACACATATTAATTCCTGATGATGATAATAATAATAATAGCTAACATTTATTTAGTTCTTTAAAGCTAGCAAAACATTTTACATATATTAATTCATAATAATAATAGCTAACATTTAGTTCTTTAAGGCTAGCGAAGCGCTTTACACATATTAATTCATAATAATTATAATAGCCAGCAAAACACTTTACACTTATTAATTCCTGATGATAATAATAATAATAGCTAACATTTAGTTCTTTAAGGCTAGCGAAGCACTTTACACATACTAATTCACCATCGTCATCATCATAGCTCACATTTATTTATTTATTTAAGGCTAGCAAAACACTTTACACATATTAATTCATCATCATCCTCATAATCATAGCTAACATTTATTTAGTTCTTTTAAGGTGAGCAAAGAACTTTACATATACTAATTCATGATAATAATAATAATAATAATAGCTAACATTTAGTTAGTTCTTTAAGGTAAACAAAGCACCTTACATACGTTATTTCATTTTGGATAAATTTGTTCACTGGAGTGGATGTGAGTCATTCTAGCTTACTGCTTAGGGGTAACTAAGGATCCTGGCAGAATTGGTCCCAGTCATTTGAATCTGTGCAGTGATCTATGAAGAGCTAAAGATACCATAAGTTTTCATAGCTTCCCTTCCTCCACTTTCACTCCCTCCCTCCAATACACCAGCACATACACACAGACATATGTATGTCTATATCTATATCTATAACTATCTATCTATATCTATATTTATCTATATCTATATCTATAACTATCTATGTCTATATTTATCTATATCTATGTCTATGTCTATATCTATATCTATATCTATATCTATATCTATATCTATATCTATCTTCATTTTCTGGATGTGGAAAGTGAGGGAGGTTAACTTTATTTTCTGTTTCTAACCAAAGCGGCAGCAAAGTCAAGTCCTTGGGACTCACTAGACTGTGACATTGTCGCTATTTACCTCTTCTGGGTCTCCATGAGAGCTGACACACTTGCCCTATGGTGGCTTCCTTTCTCGGATCTCTATAGGGAGTTAGTGAGGCACACTTTGCATTTTAACCACCGATGTACCAGTGAAACAAATGGCCAGAGTTGCTTCCACATCGCAGCACACCTGTCAGCCCCTCAAAGGAAATGCTCATCATCATCATTATTATTATAGCTTCCATTTATACACAGAGTGTGGTTCCCCAAGGTCACATGACTAAGAAATCAACTAAGTAGTGCTCAAATCCCAGATCTCTGACTACTTGTTCAGAACCAATCCCTGGACTTCCTACTTACTCCATGTCAGCTTATGAGCCTACCTTTCTTCTAACAGGTTCAAGAAGGATGCCTTTCCCCAGCCTGAGTCACTAAGGATTCTCCCACCCAAAAAAATACAGAAAAGGGGGAGGGAGAGAGATGCTAAAATAGATGGAACCCTTGAAATGAACCTGGGGCTCCAGAGGGCTGGTTGGCCATAGTTTCTTATCTGACTAGAGCCTGCAGGCTACCTGAGCTTTGTAGGATCTCTACCATTTTCAAGTATAGATGAGGTTGCTAAACATACAATTTGCTCCTGTATCAAAGAAGTCATTTGTTGTGGAATAACTAGGTAGCTCAGTGAATAGAGAACTGGGTGTAGAGATGGGAGGTCCAGGGTTCAAATCTAACCTAGTTATATGAGCCTCTACAAGTTACTTAGCCCTCATTGCCAACCATTACCACTCTTCTGCCAGGGAACCAATACTTAGTATTGATTCCAAGACAAGAAGATAAGGGATTTTTTTTAATGTCATTTGTCTCATAGGCGCAGGCAGATTCATTCATTCATTCATTCATTCATTCATTCATTCATTCATTCTATTCATCCAATATCTACCAAATGCCTACTCTGGGTAGAACACTATGCTAAGTGCTGACAGAAATTAAAAGAAGTATAAACAGTATCTATCTTCAAGGACCCTGAAACTAGGTTAAAGAGATGTAAAATAGGCATATTAAAAACACAATATAAGAACACAATAAAAAGGCACTATAAAGCCATATGTAACAAAATATCCAAATTATTTGTATATACATACATACACATATATATACATATATATATCACAAGGCCATATGTAACAAAATACCCAAATGATTTTTATATATTATATTTATTTATAGTTTTAATTTAAAAATTATACTGGTTGTATCAAGGAAAGCTATAGTATAAACTAGTCAGTCTCATATTATATACACATATATGTATGTGTGTACATATATGTGTATATATAAGATTATATGCTATATAATGACAAGGCCATGCAAGTTTCAAAATTAATATGCAATATTCTAAGTATTATATGTAATAAGATTTATTAATAATAACTAACATAAAAAAGCTAGAATAAAAAGCCACCTTCCTCAGCCCCTCACGCAGTGGGGAAAAAAGGAGCGAGAGGGAGGAGTTTACTGAACTATATAAACAATAATGTAAAGACCCTCATAAAAGAAAAGGGAAAAGGAATTTGGGGATGTGGAAAAAATTTGGGAGGAGTCTAAAGGTACAAAATTTCTAATTAATACAGCCATATGTAATGAAATACCCAAATGATATATATACATATACGTGCATATATGTATATATGAGGCAATATATAATGAAATATCTAAATGATTTTAATATATTTAATATTTATTTATATTTTTGTTTAAAATTATAATGGTTCTATCCAGGTAAGCTATAGTATAAACTGATTATTCTTATATTTATATATATGTATACATATATGATTATGTGATATATATGTCAGAAGACCACATGTAACAAAAATACTCAAATGATTTTTATATGTGAGTGTATAATATATATGTATATGTACATATATATCATGAGGCCATATGGAATGAAATATCCAAATATTTTATTATATATTTATATTTTTATTAAAAATTATATTGAGGGCACAGCTGGGTGACTCAGTGAAGTGAGAGCCAGGCCTAGAGTTTAAGGGTTAAAAAAATTTTGTATTGGTTGTATTTAGTTAAGCTACAGTATAAACTGGAGAATCTTATACACACATATAAATATATATACACACACACATATATAAAACAAGACCATGTCTAACAAAATACTCAAATTATGAAAAAGCGTTGGTTGGAGGGAGTGGTATTTTTGGTCCATACATGTGATTTTACTAGTCTAGGGAACTTCCAAGGAGGAAATTCCCTCTAGCAGTGTTGACTGGTACTATTCTGCAACTTCAGATCTAAAGGGTTGCCTGGGACCCTGAGAGCTTGAATTGGCTTGCCCACAATCACCAAGGTAGTTGTTTATGTCACAGATGGAGATTAAAATTAGGTCTTCCTGACTTCCAAGATCATCTCTCTTTCTGGTACAAGAAATAAATATGAACCTGAGTAACCAGGAAGACTTCTTGGGTAGGGAGGGAGAAGGAACTTTGAAGGATGATTATGATTCGTAGAGGGAGAAAGGATGAAGACATTTAACGTTCTTATCCTCACCTAAAAGCATCCCAAAGCACACCTCAAATATATCGCATGTGCTATCTTCATAGACTTGACACTCACCCTCCAAGAGTTTGGAATCTGTTTCTCCAGACAAGAGTTTATTCTCCCTGGATTCCTGGAGAAGCAAGCTCCATAACAGGACCAATACCTTTCCTAGTGTTTATCAATTCCTTTCTTTTCCCCTCTGCCTTTCCACCAGAGGAAACTATAGATAAACATAGATAAACAGCCCCGGAAGAAGGTTATGAGGAAGACTCTACATTCTATCATATTTTCTTGCATGTTTTATTTTTTAATGAGGTTCAAATATTGTTAGCCAGAAAGTCAAGCAAAAGTGGATGGGGGAGCCTCAAAAATACCTTTCACCTCAGCTGACAATAGATTACCTTTGAAATCATTTTGCTTTCCATCTTGACCATTTAGGTCCTATACAAAGGTGGCGGTGGAGGGTGGGTGGGGGTTGGGAGACCTTTTTAATTCTTAAAAAGAAAACAGAATTTAATCATTGTAAGAAACTATACCTTAAGGGTATCATCTCCAAAACACAGACAGAGATTAGAAGGGATTTGGTGAGATTGTGTTTATTCCCAATTTAGGTGCTTTCCATAAATTAATTATAGGAACAATGCCAAAACAAGAGAGAGGCACACTGGGAAATTCTCAGAGTGGGAGTCGTTTTGCATGCTCTCAGATTCCAACCATCTGCCTCCTTTCTTCCCCTTTCTTCCAACACTCCATTGTGAATGTTGCCTTATTTTCTTCTTCCATGCATGTGTGTATTTTCTGTGCTCCCAGATCATGCTAGGGCTACTGGCAATACACAAAGGCACATACACATATACACACTAATACACACCAATTTTCTTCCCACCAAGATGTTGGACACCCACAATTTGTACATATATATGTACATATATATTTTTAATTAAAAATTATATTGGTTGTATCCAGGTAAACTATAGTATGAACCAGATAATCTTATCCTTCTTCGGTCTCTTAGACAAGGTGTGAATACCCTAAACAAGATATGAATTATCCTGGGGCTTCCTAGCTGGCAGATCAATCGACCAACCCACTGTGCTAAGTGCTGGGGATACAAATTAAAAAGAGCACAATCTCAAGAATCTTACATTCTACTGAGTTTACAATGTGTGTGTGTGTGTGTGTACATATATACATATGCATCTTTATATACTCCCATGTGTCTTTATGTATATTTATAACATTAAAAAATAAAGAGAATATACAAAATAATTAAATATGTGTTTAAGAGAGAAGGCATTAGTGGATGGAGGGATTAGAAAAGGCTTCACGTGGAAGGTATTTCGACAGAGATGAGGAGGAAGTATATCCCACATTTTAGAAACAGCCTTTGCCAAGACATAAGCTTGAGATATGTGTGTGTAAGGAACAAAGAGAAGATGAGTTTGGAGGGCAACTAAGTGGCACAATGAATAGAGATCCAGGACCTGGAGTCAGGAAGATCTGAGTTCAAATATGACCTCAGACATTTATTGGCTCTGTGGCCCTGGGCAAGTCACTTAACTCTGTTTGCCTCCATTTCCTTGTCTGTACAAATGAGCTAGAGAAGGAAATGGCAAATCATTCCAATATCTTTGCTAAGAAAAAACTAAATGGAGTCACAAAAAATGGACATGACTGAACAACAAAAGTTCGAATGGATCAAAGAGTGAAGAAGGAAGAGAAATGTACAATGAGGCTAGAATAGATTGAGGCCAGGTTGAGAAGAGCTTTTTTTTTTTTTTTAAATCTTATTATCTGTCTTGGTAACAATTCTAAGACAGAAAGGCAAAGGCTAGGCAAACAGGGCTAAAGGACTTGCTCATGGTCCTACAGCAAAGAAGTGCCTGAGGCCAGATTGGAACCCAAATCTATCCACTGTGTGACCTAGCTGCCTCCTCTGCCTTCATTCCTACTCATATTCTGCTTAATCGAGCTGGAGAATAATAATAATAATAATAATAAACAAACCCTGCTGGTCCACTCAACTGATTCTTCACTTGTAGGAAGGAAACCATTGTATGCCTAACTGATTTTCTATATCACTTCCCACCAGAACTCAAGGATAGAGCACTGGACCTGCCTTCAGAAAGACTTCAGTTAAAATCTAACCTCAGATATTTACTAGCTGTATGACCCAGGGCAAAACACTTAATCACTGTCTACCTCAGTTTCCTCAACTGTGAAATGAGGATAATAATAACTCCCAAGATTGCTGTGAGGATCAAACGTAATACTGTTTGTAACATGCTTAGCACAGTGCCTAGCACATAGTAAGTATTTAATAAACATTTGTTCCCTTCTCTTCCATAAGCCTCTTGCACCATTTCTTCCCCCCATACTTTCTTAACTGAGGACCTATCTTCATACTTCACAAAAAAATTCAGGTTGTTGGCTGAGGGCTCTGTATCCTCCCCTCCTCTTCATCTCACATCACTTAGATATCCTACCCTACTTTCTCTTCCTTCATTCTGGTCTCAGATGTATATTTGATCTTATTCCAAGATCTATTTTGTTATGGGGATAATTTGAGGAAAGGTGGGGTATAAGGGAGTTTTGAAAGGAGGATGTTGGAGACTTGCTAAGTGGGTAATCTCAGTTACAGGTAGGCTGGGATTAAAGGAGATTCAGGGTATAATAGGACTGAAGTCAGGAGTATAACACAGAAGGGAAACAGAGATCTTTTAGGGAGAAGAGAAATTAAACTAAACAGACAAACACAGCAGGCTTACAGACTGGGACTGAGACTCAAACACAAGCTGAGGGAAATAGACTAGACTGAAATTAACAAACAGGCTTTAGTTAATTTCACAGGAAGGGACTTGTTTTGAAGTAACACCTTCCTTCAAGATGGATGCCCAGCTTCCTTCTAAGCCCAGAGTATGTTGTCTCTTTCCCTCTTCTTCCCCTCTTGATAACTAACAGACAAATTACACTAATAGGGCTGTGGAAACACAAAAGGGTTTATTTTGTTTGAAGGCTGTTTGTTAGGAAGGTGGATCAAAGGAAAGCCCTATCAGTTGTCTCAGAAACCTCAGGTGGGGGAAGGGTAAGATGGAGTCTGAGTAAGGACCTGCCTTAAACTCAGCTTTACAAAATGCCATTGCTATCTAAAGGGAATAAATGATGACTGACTAACTATAACTAATGCTGTCAATTAGGTAACCCTTCACAGATTTAACTCCTCTATAATTACTCTCCTTATTAACTCCACAGACATATAAGGTAAGGGAGGGAAGGCAGGGATGATATTAGGAAAGGAAGATATAAAGGGTTTATCTAAAATAATAATTTCTTAAGTAAATATATCAAAGCTAGGCTAAATTTCAATATTAAAGCTAGGTAATCAAAGCAGCTCGGCTCATTCACAACTTCCCTCCATGGAAGATCCAGCCAACTGCCTTTCCTCAAGATTCCAAACCCCTAACAGCTTTTGGAACTCAGCCAAATCTAGAAAAAACTATATCACCCCAATTCTGTATACTACAATTTATAGTCCCCTCCTATCTTCTCTAGCTGATTGCTCCCCAAATCATCCCCACTCTTAAGCTTTCCTTATCTACTAGCTCTTTCTCTGATGCCTCTCCTTATTCTTCCTGACCTCCATACCACAGTGCCATCAGTGTTCTTTGTCTTGCATCCAATTCTCTTTTCCCTTTTTGGTCTCTCAGTTGGGAATCTAATCAGCTCTCTTGGTTCAGTTATTGTCTTTATGCAGATGATTCCTAGTTCCATATATCCATTCCTAGTCTTTTTCCTGAGCATCACTTGGTATCACCAGTTCCCTTTTGAATAGATAGCTTAAAAGAATGTCCTGTAGGTAACTCAGACTCAACATCTTAACATGAAATCTCATTATATTTCCCCCTAAACCCTCCTGGCTTCTAAAATTCCCTATTACTGACAAGAATACACCATCCTTCCTGGAATCCCACTCTTGCAACATCAATATAGTCCACAACTCCTCACATTCATCCACTCCACATATCCAAGTCATTACCAAATCTTGCCATTTGTACCTTCAGCATATATCTTGAATACATCCCTTCTCTGCTCACAAGTGTAGTTCAGACCCTTATCATCTCTCACCTGCAACTATTGGAACAGCCTATTAATTGTTCTCTGTCTCCAGTCTTTTCCCACTCCAAGTCATCTTCCACACAGTTCCCAAAGTGATTTTCCCAAACGTAGATGTGGTCATGTTACTTCCCTACTCAATAAACTCTAGCTGCTCCCTATTACCTCCAGGATCAAACAGAAACTCTTCTGGTTGATATTTCAAAATCATCATAAACCAGGACCTTCCCACATTTTTAGTCATCTTATACTCTAGAGTCTAGACCATATACCAGGGTATAGACAAATTTCTCAACTGACACCAGTAGATGAAGTTCTAATGGGATCATGGCCCTTTGAAACCCAGAAGTAGCATTAGTGTTCTTATTTGGAAAATGGGAAAGAGTATGGATCAGCAAGGAAAAATTTTGGAATGTTCCCACTAAAAAGAGACGTCCCTGCTGTCATAGCTACTACCCTAGTCATTATTTTTCTAACATCTGAAAATGATTGCATTTCTTTATTCCTTTTTTTTTACCCTTACTTTCTGTCTTAGTAACAATTCTAAGATAGAAGGGTAAGATCTAGGCAGTTGGAGTTAAGTGATTTGCCCAGGGTCATACAAGTAGGAAGTGTCTGAGGTCAAATTTGAATCCAGGTCCTCCCAATTCCAGACCTAGTGCTCTATGCCCTGTGCCCCCTAACTGCCTTGCTGTGCCACCTAGCTGCCCCAATGATTCCATTTTTTAAGTTTAAATAAGAAGAGCAGAGCGAATTGGATACTGAACCTCAAGTCAGAGAGACCCAGATTCCAGGACCACCTCTGACACACATGCTGTGTAACCATGAGCGAGTCATTTATCCTTTCTGAACCTCAGTTTCCTCACATGTAAAATGTGCTGGACGGTAGCCATATAGCAGCTAGGTGTTACAGTAGATAGAGCACTGGGTTTGGAATCAGGAAGACTCATCTTTCTAAGTTCATATCTGGTTTCAGACATTTACTAGCTGTGTGACCCTGAGCAAATCACTTAACCCTCAGTTTCCTCATCTGCCAAATGAGCCAGAGAAGGAAATGGTAATCCACTCCAGTATCTTTGCCAAGAAAACCCCAAATGAGGTCATAAAGAGTCTGATATGATTGAAACAAATAAACTACAATGACAACTATAGCTCTTCCAGCTCTAAATGGATATTTCTATGATTATTATTCCACTTCAGGAATCCTCTAGACATATTTCTATATTTCTGGACAATCTTTATTGGTGAGCCCAAGTCTCATTCCTCTTCATATTGAAATGGACGTTTACTTTTCCAATAATGGCCCTGAACATTGTCTAATTCCCAAGCAAACTTAGGGAGGATTCTGAATGGTGTGTATAAGCATTTCTGTTTATTCATTAGTTACAACACTATTATCACAGATCATGTGCATAGTCATCACACACACAGAACACACTTATCACAGTTCCTGTTTATCTATGCACTCAGTAAAGTTGACCTTCAAGTTGTCAGTCCAAAGTCCCATTCTCAACCACTGGGCATCAAAAGGATTTGCTCAGATAAAATGGAGCTAATGATTTGTTCAATGCCAAAAAGGCTTCCATCATATTGAGCAGAGTGAAAAGTAGGGACAAAACGAAATGCTAGCCCTGGTCATGCTAGTTAAATCGTCCGATTGGTGACTCTATTGCCAAATATAAGGAATTAATAATTAACACAAAAGAAAAAGCATTAGGATAAATTGCAGATTCCTAAAAATGTTGGATTCTTCTCTTCCATTATCAAGATCTCTTGCCTGCATTCATTCATTCTTTCACTTTATTCATTGATTCATTCATTCATTCACCCAGCCTCCTGGAAAATGCTTACTGGGAAGCAGTTGGATGGCTCACTGGATTGAGAGCCAGGCCAAGAGATGGGAAGTCCAGGGTTCAAAAATGATCTCAGACACTTCCAAGTTAGGTGACCCTGGGCACGTCACTTAACTCCATTGCCTAGTCCCTACCACTCTTCTACCTTGGAACTGATAGATTCTAAGACCGAAGGTAAAGATTTTTTTTTTTTTAAATCTTGGAGAGCATATGTTGACTGAATGGCTAGAAAGAGGCATCCCAGGCTAGGATAACTACTGGGTAATAACATGGGGCAGAGATGCCATTCAAGTATATAGGACAGTGGACTTGACTGGAGAGGGTGAGCCATGTGGCAATAGGAAATATGAGGTTGGTAATATAATAACAAATATTGAACCATTCCTCCTTGCTCTCACCAGAGAGGTGGGAGAACTATGGATGCCTCATAATATAATATGCACTTACAAACATGATCACCATATTGGAGCAAACATTTTAGATGTTTTTCTTTGATAATGAAAGAAGTTTTAAAGAAGTAATTTTGATATGAAAACAAGAGACAAAAAGAAAGCAAAAGATGAAAGAAAACAGTGTCTATGTTTTATTTGGAAATTTTTATGATTCTTTTTTCTTTTTAAACCCTTACCTTGCATCTTAGAATCAATACTAAGTACTGGTTCCAAAGCAAAAGAATGGTAAGGGCTAGACAATGGGGGTTAAGTGACTTGCTCAGGGTCACATAGCTAGGAAGTGTCTGAGGCCACATTTGAACCTAGGATCTCCTGTCTGTAGGCCTGACTCTCTATCCATTGAACCACCTAGCTGCCCTGTCTGTGCTTGGTTTTAAATTTGGGGCCTTTAAATAAATAATTCAAGTGGATATATTAATGTTAAATTTGGATATCTGGACTCTCACAAAGTTTCTTCCTGCAGCCTAAACTCATTGCCCTTCTCTGCAGTGGCAGACAATTTACTTTAGAACTTCTCTGGAGAAATAAATTAAAATCATAATCTGTTAAAGTGTCTTCAGGGATAATTTAGGGAGATGTCTGACACAAATTGTAGAGAATTTTTAAGGAAAGAATTAAATAAATGTATTTAAACCAGATTTATTGAAGATGATAATAATTTTCTGATAAAAAAAAGGTAGCATATATAAGGAATGATGAAGTGCTTGATGTCTCTAAGAACTGGAAAGACCTACATGAACTGATGCAGGGTGAAATAAACAGAACCAGGAGAACGTTATACACAATAACTGAAACACTGTGGGATGATCAAATGTGATTGACTCTGCTGCTAAAAGCAATGCAAAGATCCAGGACAATGCTGAAGGACTTATGAGAAAAAATGCTTTCCACATCTGGAGAAAGAACTGTAGGACTAGAAAATCTAGAAAAAAACATGGGATTTATCACTTGGTTATATGGGTATGTGACTTGGGGTTTTGGTTTTAAAAGATTACTCTATAACAAAAATGAATAAATAGAAATAGGATTTGCGTGATAATATATGCATAACCCAGTGAAATTCCTTGTCAACTCCAGGAGTGGGGAGGAAAGAGAGGAGGGAGACAAAAAGAATCCTGTAACCATGGGGCAAAAAAATTTTTTAAAACAAAGAAATTTTTTAAAAGAGTTCATGGACAAAAAAAAAAAGGTGACATAATTGTCATGATACTTTTCAGTCAGCTTGCTTAATAATTACCATGCTATGACTAAGTAAACTTCTTGTTAACTGTTAACTGGTCTACTCATGTCTCATTTCATTCTGATCCTCACACCACATTGGCCTGAGTCATTCCTAGCCTACAACAACAACTTGGATTTTGTCTCTTAGGTGCTAAATTTGGATCCAAAAAGGTAGACTGTCAAATTAACTGACTGCTTCCTCAGGCATTAACTAAATTCATTTTATGGATTCAGAGTCCCGTTGCTATATAACTCCACCAATCCTGAACCCCAGCCCCCCAAAATTCTCCCAACAAAAACATCCTAACATTCCTCTATCTTTTAATGCCATTGCCATTCTTTCAGCCACCAAACTCTAAAATTTCAATTTATCTTGAATTCTTCTCTTTGCATTGCTTTCCAATGTTGGAGGGGACCTTGTGAGTTTCAGAAGACTGGATGTCTTGCGTTCTTTTTGTCCAGAGTTAAATGGAGATGAGAAAATTTCTTCATCAAAGGAGATGGAAGACCAGAGGTTGTTTGGACAACTCAGAAGTGAGATGAAATAGACCATGCCTATTTGGGGGTCCCCAAATTGATTTAATTTCTGATGAGGTTTAAGTGTCAGTCTTCCAAGAGATTATAGTAGTTTTAATATGTTACTGAATCTCAATTTGCCATTCTGTCAAATGCATGTTGTGAAGCTTACTACTTTTATGACCTCCTATGGCCTCAGTTTCCTCACCTAATTCTAATTCTAATCTAGTCCTTTTTTGTCTTTTAGCATTTTTGTGTGGAGGAAAAAGATATGAATCTCATACCTAATTCATATTATACACGGAGAACCTTTCTTTCTACTCCTAAATCTTGTCCCCAGGGTTCCAGGATTAAGGGAAGAGAAGGAAGTAATTAGCCAAAGAATGTGAGAAAAGCAAGTCTTACTCCTCCTACCAAAGGTGACGGTGCCCCAGATTGAACCTAGGTTGAATTATACTTCTAGGTCCAAAGCATAAGTCCCATTAGGGAGAGGACATGAGCACTATGCATCAGGCCCTTGGACTCAGTTGCAGGTTTTTCAATGTTAGATTTGCATTTTTCATAGAAACTATGCATACAGTTGGCATTTAATAAATGTCTATTGAATGTAATTTAATTATCACAGGACCCAAGAGCTGAAAAGTACTTCATCTAGTCCATCTCCTACCTGACTAAGCATAAACTCTACAACTTAATTTGCCAATAATTCTCCAGCTCTCATTCAAGGACCACCAGTGATGAGGCACCCACTACTTTCTAGAACAGCCATTGTACTCTTACATAATTCTAATGGTGGTAAGATTTTTCTGACATAGACTTTGAACCTTCTCTGCCTTCTCTAGTTCTATTTTCTGGTCAAGTAGAGCTGACAAAATTCTTCTTCCACATATTGTTTTTAATTCACCGAAACCCCATCATGCATTTATGATATTGATTTTTGGCACTCAAGTAAAGAACTTTACATTTATCTATATTAAAATTTAACTTTCTAAATCTAGTCCCTCATTCTAGCCTGTAAAGAGTATTTTGGCTCCAGAGTTTATATTCAAGCATGTCAGCTATCCCTCCAAGTTTCCCATTGTTTGCATATGGGCATGCCATCTATGCCTTCATCCATATCACTGGTAGGTAAAAATGTTGACTCTCTTAGAGACAAGGACAAATCCCAGAGGAACTCCACTAAGAGATGTCCCTCCAAGATGACATCAATCCTTCACAGTAACTAGTATGTTTATCAAAGAATCCACTCAAAAAATAGGTGTAACCATACCCTGTAGAATTAAAAGGAAGACACTGGAGATTTTGTGTGTGTGTGTGTGTGCTCAAATTTTGTGCTCAAAGAATGGTTGGGAAAAGTGTCTTTAGTCACTTTCTCAGTATCACTAATACTATCAATAATAGCATATGCTTACTGAATTCTACCCTGGGTCCTAGGTGTTGAACTCAGAAAATAATTATTCAGAAAGTCAAGATATCACATCAGTAAAAGGAGGGGAAATCCATTTAGGGAAAATAAATGTGAGTAAGAATTGAAGAAGAGATCTCAGTGACAGAAGTTCCCTCTGAAGGAGTCCTTTCCTCAGATACATTCCTTGACCTAAAGTAGTCTTGTTCTCCATGCAAAACATGTAAAAATCAGGAAGGCATCTCATTTCTTGGCCCATCTTGCAACATACAATAAGTCCTATACTGTTGTGAGGCCAGAGCTGGGTCATTCCTCTCTTTCCTTTATTATGTAAAAGTGAAATTTGAGAAATGCCATCTAAAAGTATATATATATGTTTTTTTTTTTGAATGGGCTGGAACTAATTCCATTTACACAATTATAACATTTATCTTTTTTCTCTTTCTTCTTTTTCTTCCTCAAACAGCTTGCTTGGGACAGAAAGAAGGTATACATACTAAAGCAGTGATGGGCAAACTTTTTAAAGAGGGGGCCAAAGGAAAGGAAATGCTCATTGGTCAGTCTGTTTCTAAGGCAACTCTTTTGAAGTTTCATTGTATTGTGTTCATCAAATTAGGAATAATGTTGTTGCACTGCTGGATAGAACATTTTAGGGGGCTGCATCTGGCCTGCAGGCCATAGTTTGCCCATCACTGTACTAGAGTATAATCAAGGAGCAATAATTGTGCTATCAACTACTCCAAATAACATTAATAGTTATATTTGCAATAACACCCTCAAAGAAATAATTTCTTCCCTAAGCCTAGATAGAATGAAGCAAGAGATGAAAATCAAGAAGCTACCAGAATCTGAAGAGGGAAAAGCTGAAGATTCTGCAGTCGTTGAAAATCTAAACACAAGTGCCAATACCTAATATGGGAACATATGGCAGCAATAAGCAGTAATGTCTGAAATTATTTTGAAAATGAAATAGCCTATTTAGATTTGAATTTCAAAAAGCTGGTGAGTATAGGCTAATGGCTTCTCTTCCCCTCAACTACATAGCCCTAGACTAGACAGACATTAGAGGTTTGGGAGATAGACATAATTCTAGCTAGATAGTTTTCTTGGAAACTAGAAAAAAGAATATCCAGGCTTAGTAGTGCTCCTAGGATCCCTTCTCTCGCACCAACCCTCAGTTAGTATGTTAGCTTGACTTTCCTCTTCTTCTCAGGTCACAGATCATATCAGTTGATACCACCAATAAGTGACATCTACACATTGAGGTATCCTATGTGGTAACCATGCTTCTCTTACAAATATAAGACCATAGATCACATCTATGCCACCCACAAGTGGAATCTAGGCATTTAGATACACCTTGTGATAACCATGCTTTCCTTATAAATATAAACTTCTTGAGGGTAAGAACTATTCAAGATCTGTCCCATTATGTAGCAAAGTGCCTTGTAAATCATAAGCAAATATTAAGTAAATATTTGTTTATTTAAGAAATTGAATGCCCTAAGAAACAACCAAAAGGGAACTCATTCCACATCTAAGTTTCAGTGATTTGATTCACCAGTGAATGGAGTCTCAATCAGCAGGCATCTTTGGCATAGACAGAAAATACTCTTCAATGCTCTGAAAGTTCAGAAGTGGGTTTATCTGATGGGTGTTAGAAACTCGTGTTTGTATAATTTCACCAACATCATCAGGGGCTTCAGCTCTGGTTTCCATCCTGGTGAATAGAATACTCTGCCCAACGTGGAGTCCATATGCTGACGTAAAGACCTAGCCAGAAAATCATAGGATCAGGGACTTCAGAGGCCAGTTATTCCTACCCACCCCCTTTATTTTGCAGATGAGGAAAATTAGACCTAGGAAGTCTAAGGCACTAACCCAAAGCAACAAGCAAGTGGTTTCTTTTCTCCTATCTACTGCCACTTTTGTGGTCAGTCCCAACTCCATGAACTCTCTACCTTTCTCACTGTCTGTCTGTCTGTTTGTCTGTCAATCTCTGTATCTCCTCCCCCTCTCTCTCTGTGTCTCTCTCTCTGTCTCACTCCATCTCTCTCTGTCTCTGTCTGTCTCTGTCTCTCTTACTATCTCTCTGTCTCCCTCTGTCTCTCTCTGCCTCTGTCTCAGTCTCTGTCTCTCTCTGTCTCTGTCTTTCTTTCTCTCTCTCTTTCTGTGTGTGTGTGTGCCTTTCCTTACTCAAGCACAACCTCTGACATTGATGCAAATAAACTAGAGACCGAAATTGGGCTCACGCTTGCCACCCCCACTTGTCTTCCTCGCCATCCTCTGCTTTATTTCAAAAGAAGATGAATTCGCTGCTCCTAGGGAGGCTCCCCAGCAGCCCCCAGCCCAGCACCACATTAATGGGCACAGGACAGCTTGAGATAGCACAGGCAACCTGGCAGCGGGAGCTCAGCCTCGAAGCCCCAGCCCCAGAGAGACCAAGCCTCTAGTGAGAAGAGCAGCACCCAGGGCTGCCCTCCTCCTATGGCCTGGGAGATGGATTGATGAAAAGAGGGGGAGGAGACTACACTGTCCTGTGTGTTTGGAGCCTACTACAAAATGTTTTCTTCCTGTTCCCTTCTTGGCCTTCTCCTTGAAAACAATTCTGCTGCTCCTGTTGCTCCTGCTGCATCTGCAGTGGTGAAAGTGCCATTTGTTTCCACGTTCCACCCCCCTGCTTACACTGCCCCGATGCTGAATTATTCATTGGGTCTTTGTCACAAACAGCAGGGATGCTAAGAACCACAGAAATCGGTGAGCATGGCGTTCATACAGGGGAATTGCCGAAAGGAATTGCAGCCTGGAAGGGGGGGGGGGGGGAGTAAGGAGGCAAAGGGTACATCAATACTGTACATACCGAGCCATCCCATTAATTTGATTATGGCTTCCTCCATCCCACCCCTCACCATCCCCCAGTCGTCTAAGCTTCATCCTGAAGAAAAGAGGCGGCTGTCTCTTTTAAGAGAGAACAATTGCAACGCTGCTCCTTGGAACATAATTGCTCAAAGATTTTGGCTGTTACCAACTAATTACTAAATCCCAGTTATGCCTTGAGAGGGATTAAACAAACAGCGATGGTAAAAATCCCCAGTAGAAACAATACATTCCCCTCGCCCCCCGCAGGAAACCTTAGAAATCTGACTAAAGTAATCTTATAATAATAGTCTACCAGCCTAAACACATACTGTTTATTTGCACTCCAGTGATCACAGACTTTCATCTGGTTAATAGACTTCGGAATGTCATAAAAATCTGAAACAATAGGGCCAGCTTTTTGATCCATATGCAACATCTCTGGCAGGTGGATGGTGGAAAAGAGAAGCACCAGCACCACTGTGCATTCTGTTAAGCCGAGAGGCCAGGATATTACCAAGGCCAAGGTCAATAACTGACCAATTTAGCAAAAGATCAAATCACAGAGTGGTAGAAGAAAGTTGGCATGGTTCCATAAGCCTCACTGCGGTGTGGCTGGTACCAGCCATCTAACCTTGGCCAAGTTAAGGGCTTCATCCAACCTCACACTCTCCATCTGGAAAATGGGGGTAATTAGAAAGACACAGTTTAATTCTTCCATTCAGTCTGTCACCTGTAGCCCAAGGGAGTCCAATCCCACAAGGAGCTCTGGCAGTTCACACCAGTTAGGTTCAATCTTTGGAGAACTTGACAGAAGAAGGGATAATTTTGTCTGTTTTTGTTTTTGTTTTTGTTTTTTTTTTTTGCATGAGCTCTAACCTGTTAGACCTGTGCCCAGGAGTTCTTAAGTTCAAGTATACTTTTATTTATTTAATTTCTTAAATTTAGGTATACTCTTATTTAAGATCTCCTTTAGAAAGGATTGATAGAACCCTTTCTAGAAAAGTTACTCAATATATAAAGTAAATGAGTGAGTGTATAGAATAGATCTTTATTTCTTCTACCACAAAAGAAAAACTTAAAAAACAAAAGACTCATAAGCAATCATTAACCAGCACTTAAAACTATTAAATAATAACCAATCATACCTAGTATATTCTTCTAGGAGGTTTTGCTGACTAGATTATTTCATGCTCTCCTTGGATCTATATATTAAGTAACTCTCAACACCTAAATATTCTAACGATCTACGTATGGCTGTTTAATTCCTTCAAGTTCAGGATTATTCTTTTTTTTTAATTTATTTTATTTTTTAGAAAAATTTTCCATCGTTACATGATTCATGTTCTTACTTTCCCCTTCACCCCCACCAACCCTGTCCATAGGCGACACACATTTCCACTGGTTTTTAACATGTGTCATCGATCAAGACCTATTTCTATATTATTGTTAATTGTTCTAGGGTGGTCGTTTTGAGTCTACATCCCCGATCATGTCCACATCAACCCATGTGTTCAAGCAATTGTTTTTCTTCTGTGTTTCCACTCCTGTAGTTCTTCCTCTGAATGTGGGTAGTGTTCTTTACCATAAATCCCTCAGAGCTGTCCTGGGTCATTGCATTGCTGCTAGTACAGAAGTTCATTACATTCGATTTTACCACAGTGTATTGGTCTCTGTGTACAATGTTCTTCTGGCTCTGCTCCTTTCGCTCTGCATCAATTCCTGAAGGTCTTTCCAGTTCACATAGAATTCCTCCAGTTTATTATTCCTTTGAGCACAGTAGTATTCCATCACCAATATATACCACAATTTGTTCAGCCATTCCCCAATTGAAGGGCATACCCTTGTTTTCCAGTTTTTTTGCCACCACAAAAAGCACGGCTATAAATATTTTTGTACAAGTCTTTTCCCCTATGATCTCTTTGGGGTACAAACCCAGCAATGGTATGGCTGGGTCAAAGGGCAGGCAGCCTTTTAGCACTCTTTGGGCATAGTTCCAAACTGCCATTCAGAATGGTTATTCTTTTGATGGTCATCTATTCCAGGACACAATATAGCTTGTAAGAAACACCTCCTGCTGGGTAGTTGACACCTACTCAGGAAATCCCAACCTCTCAAACTCATGAAGTTTATTCTAAAAACTAGCAATGAAAAAGTCCACAGGCTTTGCAAACTCTACTAATTCCTCCTGGAACTGCTGGTGGGTATGTGGGAAAAGTCAGTGTTTGGTTCAAATCTGAATAGGCCAGTACCATCCCCTTAGAAAAAAAAAATCAGGTTCCCCAAGGATTGAACCTAGCTGGTGTGAACTGCCAGAGCTCCTTGTGGGATTGGACTCCCTTGGGCTACAGGTGACAGACTGAATGGAAGAATCAAACTGTGTCTTTCTAATTATCCCCATTTTCCAGATGGAGAGTGTGAGGTTGGATGAAGCCCTTAACTTGGCCAAGGTTAGATGGCTGGTACCAGCCACACCGCTGTGAGGCTCATAGAAAACCATGCCAACCTTCTTCTACCACTCTGTGATTTGATCTTTTGCTAAATTGGTCAGTCATCGACCTTGGCCTTGGTAATATCCTGGCATCTCAGCTTAACCTGTGCCCTGGAGTTCTTAAGTTTAGGTACACTCCACCCCAGAAATGTCCATTTCTCAGGATTGGTGTTTGGTGATGTGGGCTCAGGGAAAGAAACACAAAACAGAAGAAGCTACAAGAGATTTGAAGCGCAGCCTCAGGCTTACCTTATGTGTTCTCACTGCTGTTCAGGACAGGGTAGAGGTAAGCAGTAGCTCTGGTGGAGAGGAAATTCCTTCTCTCTCCTTTATTGGAAATCTAAAGGAGAGTTGATGCTAACTCCAAGAGGGTTAGACCAAGACAGTGTAGACCAAAAAACAGGAGTCAGGGTAGAGGTAGAGACTTCTATTTACTGTTCTCATAGCCTACTGAGGAGTCAGCTTTTCCTGGCTCAGATGCTAATTATACTCAAACACAGCTCTCAAGTCATGGAGGCCAGTGAAGAGTTGCTACACCATCTCATCAAAGTGAAGTCTGTTAATCATCAGAAGGCCCAAGGGCAAGTCTCCATAGTACCATGGCTCCATTCTAAGAGATCATCCACACTACAAGTCATTCAACTAACTCTTAGTAAACATCTACTCTTCCACAGGGGTAGCCAGGTAGCACATTGGATATAGCACCAGACCTGGATTCAAGGAAGCCTAAATTCAAATTTGGTCTTAAATGCTTATTAACTGTGTGGCCCTGAGCATGTCATTTAATCTCTGTTTACCTCAAGTTTCCTCATTTGTAAAACGATGATAATAATAGTACCCACCTTTTTGTTATTTTGGGATTCAAATGAGGAAATTGTAAAGTATTTAAGAGTGTCTGGCATAAATGTGGGAGATTTTTTTAAAAATCCTTACCTTCCATCTTAGAATTAATACTAAATATTGGTCCCAAGGCAGAAGAGCAGTAAGGACTAGGAAATGGGAATTAAGTGATTTGCCCAGGATCATACAACTAGGATATGCCTGAGATCAGATTTGAACTAAAGACCCCAAATCTGCCTTGGAATCAATACTTAGTATAGAAAGCAATTTACCTAGTTATATGCCCAAAACTGATAACCTAAGTGATATAGATGAATACTTACAAAAATATAAAATACCAAAATTAACAGAAGATAGAGAATAAATATAATGCAATTTGGGGGGAAAATTAAACTATAAAGGAACTCCCAAAGGGGGGAAAAAAGCTAAGCCCTTATGAGTATATTGGTGAAACATTTAAGGAACAATATTATATGAATTATTTTTTTAAATGAGTAAAGAAAAAATCCTATTCAACTCTTTCTAATGAGGCAGTTCTGATCTTCATGTCAGGAGAGATAAGGCAGAGAAACAAAACTATAGAACAGAGGCTCCAATGAATATCAGTGCAAAATATTGAATTAAGGGATATCAAAAAGTATAAAACAACAGAGTTAAAATATTTTTTATTTCAATTTTTTAAAAATATTTTTCCATATTTACATGATTCATGTTTCTCCCTCCCCTCTTTTCTCCCTCTTCCCAGAACTGACAAGCAATTCTACTGGTTTATACAAATGTTATCACTTGATACTTATTTCCATATTATTCATTTTTGCAATACAGTAATCTTTTAAAACCAAAATGCCAAATAATATAACAATACAAACAAGTGATAAGTCATATGTTTTTCTTCTGCATTTCTACTCTCACAGTTCTTTCTCTCAATGTACATAGCATTCTTTTCATAAACCCCGAGGGACTGTCCTGGATTATTGCATTGCGACTAGTAGTAAATTCCATTACATTGGATTATTCCACAATGTTCACTTTCTGTGTACAATGTTCTCCTGGTTCTGCTCATTTCCCTCTGCATCAGTTCATGGAGGTTCTTCCAGTTCACATAGAATTCCTCTAGTTCATCATTCCTTATAGCACAATAATATTCCATCACCATCATAAACCACATTTTATTCAGTCATTCCCCAATCTAAAGGCATCCCCTCATTTTCCAATTTTTTGCCACCACAAAGAGCATGGCTATGAATATTTTTGAATAATCCTTTCTTATTATCTCTTTGGGGTACAAACCTAGTAGTGGTATTGCTGGATCAAAGGTCATGCATTATTTTAAAGCCCTTTGGGCATAATTTCAAATTGCCTTCCAGAATGGTTGGATCAATTCACAACCCCAGCAGCAGTGTTTTAGTGTCCCAATTTTGCCACATCCCCTCCAACATTTATCACTTTGCTGCCATATCGGCCAGTCTGCTAGGTGTGAGGTGGTACCTCTGAGTTGTTTTGCTTTTCATTTCTCTAATCAGGAGAGATTTAGAACACTTTTTCATGCGATTATTGATAGTTTTGATTCCTTGTCTGAAAACTGTCTATTCATGTCCCTTGAGCATTTGTCAACTGGGAAATGGCTTGATTTTTTATACATTTAGTATGCTTATTTAAAAGTCTTTTAGGTCTTGTTTCTCTGACAGTATGTTCAATTCAGTATTTTCCTTTTTCTTTCTTTCCGTTGTATTTGCCCCCAAACGAGAGAGGGGTATTAAAATTGCTTGTTCATGTCTTTCTGAATTCTGTTAATTTTTCCTTTGTAAATCTAGATACAAAGGTATTTAAAGAATATGTTTAATATTGATTGGTTTATCGTCTGGCTCCCGCCTTTTCAAAAAGATCTGGGTGAAGCAAAGATGTCTATTGTTACCAACATTAATAGCTAATAGCTAGCATTTTCATAGTTCTTTAAAGTTTGCAAATAGCTTTACATATGTTGTTTAATTTAATGATTATAACAACCTTAGGAGCTCCTTGCTATTTTGTTTTCGTCTCCATTTTACAAATTAGGAAAATGAAGTTGTAAGAAGTTAAGTGATTTGTTCAAGTCACATAGCTAGTAAATATTTGAGAATTTAAACTTATATCATTTTTGCTCCATGGTCAGCATTCTCTATCTACTACATCATCTAGCTGTGCTTTTTTAAAATATGTAGTCCTAGAAACCTATATATGGCAATTAAAAAAGAAAAAGGAATTAAGGGAATAAACATAAACAAAGAAGAAACAAAAAAATTTTTTTTGCAAACAATATAATGGGTTGATTAGAGAACCATAAATATTCAACTAAAAAAGTACATTGAAACAATGACTTCAGTAAAGTAGTAGCATACACAATAAATCCACCCCAAGAACCATCATTTCTTTATATTACCAACAATACCAAAGAGGAAGAGAGAGAAAAATAATTTCCAGTCAAAATAACTACAGTGTATTTAAAATAATTGAAAGTCAACCTATCAAGACACAACCAAAAATTATATGAACTTAACTAGAATAAATTCTTTACAGAAATAAAGAAAAATAATTGGTGAGATATTAATTGTTAATGTTCAGGCTGTACCAATATAATAAAATTAGAATACTACCTAAATGAATTGACAGTTTCAGTTCAATTCCAATCAGATGACCAAAGGATGATAAATAGATTTTAAAAAAGCACAATAAGTAAATTCATCTGATGAAATAAAAGGTCAAGAAACTGAGGGAAAACAATGGATGGGAAAAAATGTGAAGGATAGGGGCCTAGACAGATCTCAAACTATACTACAAAGAAATAATCATTGAAACTATTTGGTGTTTTGTAAAAAAAAAAAAAAAAGATGTTGATTAGTGGAAGAGATTAGGTAAATAATATAGTTGTTATCCTTCCTACTTGAAAAGGACTAAAATGGCATCACTATACTAGGGTCAATGTACAGTGTGTCTGAATAATCAGGTCAATCTGAGCTAGGAAGACTCTACCACAAGTTGGTACAAATAACTAGTATAAACATTGGGGTTGGAGATATCTCTAAATCTGTGCATCTCGTGTTTCTTTTGAGCTACTGCAATTCTGCTTTGCTCCTTCTTTGAAGTGGTCAGGTCATGATCATGTCTCATAATAAAGCAACTAGACTTCTTCAGAGAAACCTTTAGAGTGTCCTTGTATCGTTTCTTCTGACCTCCACATAAGTGCTTGCTTTGTGTGAGTTCTCTGATACAGACACAAATGAACCTAGCAATGGTATTTGGGAAACTCAAAGACACTAAACTACTGGAATCAGGATATTTATTATTCCACAGAAACTGCTGGGGAAGGTCGAAAGCAGTCTGGAAGAAATTAGATTTAGACCAGATGCCATTATAAACTCCAATGAATCACCATATAAGATTTATCTATAGTTGATTTTGGGTAGGAATCTAAACCTCCAAAGTTCCTTGAGAAGGAACGCAAACCCAGTAGTTCCAAAATTAAAGGGATGATAAGTGGCTGATTTCTTTTTATTCATCCAAACAGTGGGCAACCCTTGATGTTATGTTCTATCTTCTTTCTATTTCTTGAAGTAAAGGTACGTCAGCTATATTGTGAGTGAGATTTTCTTTTGAGTGATGTGAAATTAAGGAAAGGATGAGCTCCTCAAAGGAAAAATGAGACAAATTGTATCCTTCCTTAAATTTATGTAAGGGAACATCCTTGTTTAAATTCAGGATAGATGTGATGTATGGGTTGAATTTGAGATGGATTTATGAAATAAATATCTAGCAGTTGGAGTGGTAGAGGGTGTGAAGGCTTCATAGGAGGACCAGTTATTCCCTCTTGGCCATCCCCCACTCCCATCCTCATGAAGGAATCACTCATCAATCACAACTCTTTCCATCATGGTTCCTACCCTTGGCTCCACCTTGGAGGCAGTGGGGATCCATTAAACCTTTGGGGCAGAACAAAAGGATGGAAGGTGCCTGAGGCAACTGACCTAGGAAAAGAGTTACACCAGTTCTCTCTTTCTCATCATGGGTTCTTTTAGGGTCATGAGGTACCTAGATTTATGGGTCAAAATTCAGATTGTCTATGTCTGCTCTGAAGGGAAGTTATAAAATAAGAATCAATAATTTTCTTCAGTCTAGTTATGAGTTCCCCTATTTCGTCAGAGAATACCTCCCAACTTTAACCATCTAATCTCTCTCTCCCACTCCTCTCAGTAGCATTTAACCCCAAAGGGCCCACAAACAGTAAGCAAACATATTATTTTGGAAGAATGGGTTTCTTTACAAGCCATTGATGGGTCAGCTAGGTGGTACAATAGGCAGAGCACCAGACCAGAAATTGCAAGGACCTGGGTTGGATCTAGCCTCAGATCCTTCCTATCTGTGTAATTCTGGGTATATCACTTAACCCAGTTTGCCTAGCCCTTGCCCTTTTGTCTTAGAGTTGTAAACTAAAACATAAGGTACCAGGTAAGGGCTTTAAAAAAAATCCATCAGCAAAACAAATAGTCTCTTAAAGAACATGGATTTGGAAATGGCTTATGTCTCTTGAGAAAATTAGATGATCTGGGAGGTAGTAGAGAACAAAGACAGAAATCATTCAATCTCTGTATTGATATTACAGCATCATCTTCTCCATCTTCTCTTTATTCCCACTGCAGATGCCTCTATTATGCTGAGATGCTCATGTGTAATGTGGAAATGTCCTAAAGGGATATTAGATGTTACAGCCCACCTAGGAACTCCTCAGGGCCAATTAAGCATTAAACCCTTTTGATTATGGAAACAAAGTTTATTTAACAAAAGGAATAAGGGTAACTGGATAGGTATGACCCTAACAGTCTTCAAACTACCTCCACCCAACTCCTATGTTCTCTGCTTAAGAAAAGCATCCTGTTTCTTCTCTGGGCCTTACCTTAGCTCCCTATGTTATCTAAAACCTTTCCCAAGCTATCTGACTTAGTCTAATCTTCCCACCAGCAATTAATAAAGAAAGAAAGGGAAAAACCCCTGGGTTTGGCTTCTGTACTAAGTAACCAAAGTTATAGATGAAAAGCTTTGGATTACCAATAGGAATTCTGGCAGCTGGACCACTGGCAGATGAAGACTGAACTCAGGGAAATTGATTTTCTCCAAGTAAATCCTCTACCTGGATGGCAAAGATTTCTCTACAAAATCCTGACCTTCCAGGGAGAATTGCTTAGAGCAAAATCCCTCCTTCAGTTTGAAATTGTAGGCAGAGAGACAAAACCCACTCCAAGCTCAGATGAAATCCAAGAAGGAACTGAAGTTCGGTTATTTTCAATTGTAGACTCCTGCAATTCCTTTCTTACCCAGAATCCTTTCCCAGGGCTTATCTCAAAATTCCCTTCTTTCAATTAACCTTACCATCCCTAACTATATTCCTACACATGGTTACCACTCGGACTTGGAGACTTAGCTGAGGGGGCAGCTGGCTCCTTCCACAGGAATGGGGAAAGGAAGAGCATCTCATCAGTCACATTCTCAGAGATCCAAGGTTATCTCCAATGTTTCTGCTCCATATGAATATGTCTTTTATATTTTAAAAGTCTAAAGCAGGGGTTATTTACCTCTTGGTAACCTGGTGAAGCCTACTAATCTCTTCTCAGAACAATATTGTTAAATGAATAAAAATAAAATATGTAGATTTACAGATTAAATTTAGTTATCAAAACATTTTCTAACCAAGCTGATAGCCTCCAACTTAAGAATCCTTGCCCTAGATTGAACCTTAGGGAAACCTGAGCTTATCCCCTCTAATCTAGATCATTCCTATTATTCTTCCTGATTCAAATTTCTCCCTATTCCAATCCATCCTTGTATGAAAGTGATTTTTCTAAAGTGTAGCTCTAACCATGTTTCTTCTCTATCCCCTGCACTCCCATCAATGAGTTGCTGTGGCTCCTTATTTTCTCCAGGATCAAAAACTTGTCTATTTAGCTTTGAAAGCTCATCATAACATGGCCCCTTCTTACTTTTCCACACTTCTTACACTTTCTTCCCCTCTAAGTATTCTATAATCCAGGCAAAATGGCCTTCTTTCTGTTCCTATCCATTAATTAACAATCAAATACACTACCAAAGAGATAAAAAAATGGGGGAAAGAATCTACTTATACAAAAATATTTATAGCTGCTCTTTTCATAGCAGCAAAGAACTGGAAATTGAGGGAATATCCATCAAGTTCGAAATGGCTGAACAAATTGTAGCATATGTTGGTGATGGACTACAATTGGGCTATAAAAAAGTGATAAGCAGGATGATTTCAGAAAAAGCTGAAAAGATCTGCAGAAACTGATGCAGAGCAAAATAAGCAGAACCAGGAGAACAGCAATATTGTACAATTATCAGATGTGAAAACTTGACTACTCTCAGCCTTGCAATAATCTGGGACAGTCCTGAAAGACTTATGATGAGGAAATGCTATCCACCTCCAGAGAAAGAACTGTTAGGAGTCCTTTTTTCACATCAGTGTATTTATGGTTTTATTTGGGGTTTTTGTTATGTATGAGTATGTTCTGACAATAATCACCAATATGGAAGTGTGTTTTTCATAATGTTAAAATTTTTAAAGATTTTTAATAGTCAATACATATTTATTAAGCACCTACTATATACAAGGCACTGTGCTAAGTGCTGAAGATACCACAAAAGGCAAAAGACTGGCCCTGACGTCATTCACAATCTTAATGAGATATCCCCCCTTTCCCTTCCATGTCTTTGCCCTGGTTGGCCCCTTGCCTGGAATGCTCTGCCTTTTCCCCTCCACTTCTTAGTTTTCCCTGTCTTCCTTCAAGATTCATCTCAAACCCAGGTAGGTGGTGGTTCAGTGGTTAGAGAGTCAGACCTAGAGAAGGTAGTAATAACAGTTGATAAAAATTTATTGGCAGTATGATACTGGCTAAGAGACCGAAGGGAGGATCAGTGGAACAAACTTGGGGTAAGTGACATCAACAAGAAAGTGTATGATAAACCCAAAGAGCCCAAATTTTGGGACAAAAATCCAATATTTGACAAAAACTGCTGGGAAATTTGGAAAACAATATGGGAGAGAATAGGTTTAGATCAACATCTCACACCCTACACCAAGATAAATTCAGAATCGGTGAATGACTTGAATATAAAGAGGGAAACTATAAATAAGTTAAGTGAACATAGAATAGTTTACTTGTCAGATCTCTGGGAAAGGAAAGATTTTAAAACCAAGCAAGAGTTAGAGAAAATTACAAAATGTAAAATAAATGATTTTGATTATATCAAATTAAAAAGCTTTTGTACAAACAAAAGCAATGTAGCCAAAATCAGAAGGTAAACAACAAATTGGGAAAAAATCTTTATAACAAAAAACTCTGACAGGGGTCTAATTACTCAAATATACAAGGAGTTAAACCAATTGTATAAAATCAAGCCATTCCCCAATGGATAAATGGGCAAGAGACATGAATAGGCAATTTTCAGATAAAGAAATCAAAAGTATCAATAAGCACATGAGAAAGTGTTCTAAATCTCTAATAATTAGGGAAATGCAAATCAAAACAACTCTGAGGTATCACCTCACACCTTTAGATTGGCTAAAATGAAAGAAGGGGAGAGTAATGAATGCTGGACAGGGATGTGGCAAAACTGGGACATTAATGCATTGTTGGTGGAGTTGTGAACTGATCCAATCATTCTGGCTGGCAATTTGGAACTATGCTCAAAGGGCTATAAAAGAATGCCTGCCCTTTGATCCAGCCATACCATTGTTGGGTTTGTACCCTAAAGAGACCATAGATAAACAGACTTGTACGAAAATATTTATAGCCTGGTTTTTTGTGGTGGCAAAAAACTGGAAAATGAGGGTATGCCCTTTAATTGGGGAATGGATGAACAAATTGTGGTAGATGCTGGTGATGGAATATTATTGTGCTTAAAAGAAAAATAAACTGGAGGAATTCCACGTGAACTGAAAAGACCTCCAGGAATTGATGCAGAGTGAAAGGAGCAGAGCCAGAAGAACATTGTACACAGAGACCAATACACTGTGGTAAAATAGAATGTAATGAACTTCTGTACTAGCAGCAATGCAATGATCCATATCAATTCTGAGGGATTTATGGAAAAGAAGCTACCCACATTCAGAGGAAGAACTGCAGGAGAGGAAACACAGAAGAAAAACAACTGCTTGAACACATGGGTTGATGCGGACATGATTGGGGATGTAGACTCGAAACTACCACACCAATGCAACTATCAACAATTTGGAAATAGGTCTTGATCGATGACACATGTTAAAACCAGTGGAAATACGCATCAGCCATGGGGTGGAGGGAGCTCAGGGAGTGAAGGGGAAAGGAAGAGCATGAATTATGTAACCATGTTAACTTTTCTAAAAAATAAATATTAATGAATGGTTTAAAAAAAAGTTTATTGGGGCATCTAGGTAGCACAATGGATAGTGGTAGCACAGTAACACCAGCCCTGGAGTCACAAGGACTTGGGTTTAAATCTGGTCTGACATTTCCTAACTATGTGACCCTAGGCAAGTCACAACCTCAATTGCCTGGTCTCTGCTATTCTTTTTTTTTCTTCCATTTTTCCTCCTGCTGTTCTTCTGCCTTAGAATTGATACTAGAAGGTAGGGTTTAAAATTTTTTTTTAAAGAAATACTTGTTGATTGCTTTAGTTAGGATAGCTTCTTTACTACTCTACCTGGCAAATGAAGAAAACTCTCTTTTTTACCTCTTACCTTTATCAATGGAATTAAATCTCTCATCTCATAATGTTCATTTCATGGCTAAGCATTATCATCTCAACTTTTCTTATGTATGTATGAGGAAATTGAGGCCCCTGTCATACAGGTAGCTAATGACAGAGATCGGATTTGAACCCTCCAAATCCAGAACTCTTTCCACCTCATCATGCTATGAGGGCAGGGAAAGGCTTAAACCAATCAATAGATCAACACACATTTATTAAACACCTAACTATGTGCCAGACACTAGGGATCCCAACACACAAAAAATGAGATAATCCCTACTCACAAGGGGCTGGAAATAGCTTATAGATAAAATCCATAGACTAATATAATGATCTGCAAGATTGAAGATAGAGTCACTCCTCATGATTGCTTGAGAAAGTATTCCACCCAGCCCAACCACAGATGACTGTGCCATGCTGTCTCTGAAAGAAGAAAGTGAATCCCAACATGTTATCAATGCAAACAGATTGTACATGGTCTATAGCACAAACCAGGTGCTCTGTGGACTTATGTAAAATTTTGGGGATATAAGTACAAGTGTCACTCAGGCTGTGGTTTCAGTATTAGCCCTGTATGTGGTTAAATTTTCAAACCTCAAACATTTCAAAGGAAGCTTTGGTAAGGAAACAGCAGTTTTGAGGCAGGGAGGCACTTTATTGCCAGGAAAACTGTTGCACAAGATTCAAAACCAGGTGAGACTGGGAAGACAAATCTCCACTTGACTTTATAGAAACAACAATTCAAACTGATACTATTTTGCCATTCATGAAACATTTTATATAGATTTGATTCTAAAACAAATGTGTGATGCATAATAAATGATATTTTTTTCCTAGCTGTGTGACCCTGGACAAATCACTTAACCCCAATGCCTAGCTCTTACCACTCTTATGCTTTATAATCAACACTTAATATCAATTCTAAAACAGAAACTAAGGGCTTTAAAAAATAAAATAAATTATATATTTTTTCATTTAATCAAACTACTTTGGAACGCAAATGATGCAAATGTTGTTAACTCCATTTTACAGAAGGGGAAACCAAGACTCAGAAAGAAGAAATGATCTGCTCTCAAGTTCATATAAGTGAAAACTAGTAGCAAAACTTAGGTGTTTTTACTCCAAATCCATTGCACTACCAATAAACTCATAAAACAAGTGTTACAAAATGAAGATTTAGACTCCACTCCTATTAGGTATTCAATTATTTTCATTCTGCAAATGAAGAAACTGTTATTCAAGAAACTTAAATGACTTCTCCTGGGTCAAATAGCAAGTTCTTTCCACCATAATATCCTGTCTCTGGATCTGTTTCCCCAGGAGGTCAGGGAAAAAGGAAAAGAACCTACATATTCTAAAATATTAGAACAACTCCCTTTGTGGTGTCAAAGAACTGGAAATTGAAAGAATGCACATCATTTGGAGAATGGCTGGACAAATTGTGGCATATGATGATGATGATGAAATATTACTGTACCATAAGAAACAGTGGGTAGGTTAATTTAAAAAAAAAACTTTGATTTACAAGAAGTAATGAAGAGTGAAATGAGAAAAACCAAGAGAACACCAACAGGAGAAACCTAGATAATCATTGCTAATGACTATGAGGTCCTATGTAAGAAATTAAAGATTTTAAGAGCACATAAAATGGAGCAACCAAATGGAGGCAGAGATTTCAGAAAAGAAAGCGAGCTTCCAGGAAGGAATCATTGGTTCAGAAAATGAGTGTTCGAGGAGCAGCTAGGTGGCTCAGTAGATAGAGTCAGGCCAAGAGACAGGAGGTCCTGGGCTCAGATGTGGCTTCAAACACTTCTTAGCTATGTGACCATACACAAGTCATCCCAGGTGCCTAGCCCTTACCACAATTCTGCTTTGGAACCAATACTTAATGTTGATTCTAAGATAGAAGATAAGAATTTAAACAAAGAAAGAGGGTCTCTGAGGGTGTGTTTTGAAATTTTGAACCATGACTTAAGATATAGCAATGATAGACTCTTGGTTAGGAATGGAATGCACCCAACAAGGCCTGGTTAAAAAAAATATATTGACATAATGATTTACATGCATGATCAAGGATTTTTTTTTTAAAGAATGGGGAAGGAAACAATTTTTCTAATTCTTCCAATAAGCCAGATACTACAAAGAAGAATATGTGTGATATTGGAAGAGATGGAAAGGATCAATAATTCATAGGAGATTATATCCAAGAATAGGGGCAGCAATTTTAAAAAATCAACTCAGATAGTTAGATTATTTATAATATTATAATAAATATAACAATATAATATTATAGATGGCAGCTTTATACAAAAATTTTAAAATGACTGTTAAATTAAAATTGGTTTATTTTGGAAAGAAAGAAAAATATTATAGTGAGGCTAAATTAATCTAGGGGGACCAAGCAAGGGAATATGTATTCAGAGGTCACCTCAAAACTTCTTAGCTATTTCCAGACCTTTAATGACCCAGGGCTGAAAGGACTTGACATCTCAAATGACATAGGAAGCCTTGAGTCTTCCCTCAGTCTCCATCCCTGACATCACTCATAATAATAGCTGTATCTGTTATAGAAGAAACAACTTCAAAATCAGGCTCAGTTCTTCTCATATTGCAAGTACTGCATTCTCTGCTTTGACTCTCTTTTTTTAAAGTATAAATTAATTTATTTTTTTCAATTACATGTAGAAACAATTTTGACAATTGTTTTCTGACATTTTACAATTCAGATTCTCTCTGTCCCTCTCTTTCCTTCTCGCCAAGGTAGCAAATAGTCTGATAGATGTTATATCAGTGATCTCATGGACTATATATTTCCATATTCCCCATGTTTTTACTCTTTTCTACAGAGAGGAGAGGGAGGATGGGGGGCATTCTTTCCCCTAGCTTACTGATGGCTTCATATGTAGTATAAATCAGGTGAATTTGTACCTAGGTGTTTGCCAGCATTGTGTCTCTTTTGTATTTCTTCTTCTGAGTTGGAGAATTTTGAGGAAATTGTAGAAATTGAATGAGCCACACAGACTCCTTCTTTTACAGTTCTGGAGCTAGTCACTTTCCTTTCTATTCCATTATGGGTCTTAATCCAATTTCTGTCTTGTGGGAAAATTTTATTCAACTATAGTAATTGTGAGAAAACTTTTATTGCCTTTCTTGAACATGGCTGGGTAAGTCATGAAAGGTCCAGAGATCTGTGAGTAAGGATGTAGGAACATCAACCAGATCTGTAGAGGCAGAATCTATGGGAAAGGATGCTGCCATGGATGGAGAAGAGGTTGACTTTTGAGTCAGTTGGGCACAAAGTTCAGAAGAAATTCAGATTTGGAGCAGAGCATAAATGGAATATAAAACACCTAGTATCATGATCCTGTGAGGTTTAAATATTAACCTCATAATAATTAGAATTATGGGGGCAGCTAGATGGCTCAGTGGATTGAGAACCAGGCCTAGAGACATGAGATTCTGGGTTCAAATCTGGTCTTAGACACTTCCTAACTGTGTGACTGATAAGTCACTTAATCCCCATTGCCTAGCCTTTATCACTCTTCTGTCCTGGAACCAATTCACAGTATTGATTCCAAGAGGGAATGTAAGAGTTTTTTTTTAAAGAATAACAATAATAAATTAAAATAGTTATAATTATGAATTAAGTCTATATCTTGTAAATCCTGCTCATTCTGTTAATGATCATGGTGAAAGGAGCAATGATTAAAATGCATTGTCTATGAATTTTAAAATTGGGCTTTTTGTAAGGAAATCTATGA
The DNA here is from genome assembly GCF_016433145.1 of Gracilinanus agilis. Lineage (NCBI taxonomy): Eukaryota > Metazoa > Chordata > Mammalia > Didelphimorphia > Didelphidae > Gracilinanus > Gracilinanus agilis. The sequence goes on along the minus strand of NC_058130.1, from coordinate 253,062,159 downwards.
ACCAGAAGAGCAGCAAGGGCTAGGCAATGGGGCTTATTGAGTCTAAGACCAGATTTGAACCTAGTGACATTATTGATGGACTTAACCAGAAGTTGAAAATGGTTGCGGAGTTTGGGAGACAGATCACCAGCCTGATATGATATGGCCCAGATGGAGGACTTCAACTGTCCAGTCAACCACTGAAATTGTCTCTGTGAAAAGCATAAAAGCTGATAAATTCTTACTTGCTATAATAATAATTTTCCTCTTTAAAGGAGGAAATAATGAGGGAAAAGTGCTGCTATGTAACTGACCGTAGACAACAAAGATGGACTGCTTACTGAATTATAAGTGATGAGTCTATCTTAGAGTTTCTGCTGGACAAAGAGAAATCCAGGCACAGTGTACAGGCATCTTCAGTTTTGGGAAAATAAATCCCAAAAATCTTGGGCAAAGGATAGGAAGAATCTCACAGCCTAAAAATTTATAGCATTAATTGGCTCAAGAAGACCATGACGCTTTCCAGAATTACAAACTTAAGACACACAAAAAACAAATTGTTTCTATGAAAAAGGAAAGTGGGAGCTGCCTAAAAATAAAGTAACTCAACAGCCAACTTCTGCTTTTAAAAGATACATAGAGATAGGCAGCTAGATAAGTACAGGGGATGGAATCCCAGGCCTGGAGATGGGTTCAAGTCTGGCCTCATTCTTCCAAGCTGTGTGACCTTCCCTCTCTCCTTCCCTTCCTTTCTTCCTCCTTCCCTCCCTTCTTACTTCCTCCCTCTCTCTTTCCCTTCTTCCTTCCTCCCTCCCTCATTTCTTCCTTCCTCCCTCCCTCCCTCCTTCCCTTCTTCCTTCCTCGCTCCCTCCCTCCTTCACTTCCTTCTTTCCTTTCTTCCTCCCCCTCCCTCCCTTCTTTCCTTCCTTCCTTTCTTCCTTCTTTCCTTCCTTCCTTCCTTCCTTCTTTCCTTCAAACCCTTATCTTCTATTTTAGAATCAATACCAAGTATTGATTTTAAATCAGAAGAGCAATAAAAGCTAGGCAATTGGGGTTAAACAACTTGCTCAGGGTCACATCACTAGGAAGAGTCTGAGAACAGATTTGAACCCAGGTCCTCCTGACTCTAGGCCTGGTGCTCTATCCACCATGTTATCTACCTGCCCTTCATGGCATTTTTAATGATACAGGTCTACTCATTACCACAATAATCCAGCTTTTAACGATGTCATTCTCTTAGTGATGTTATATGCCTACAAACCATGAAAGACAATATCAGAAACTCAGAATCATAAATGATACAATAATTATTATCAATAATAATAGCTAACATTTATGTAATGCTAAGCACTTTATAAATATTATCTCGTTTGATCCTCACAACTCCAGGAAGTAGTTGCTATTATTATTCTCATTTTATTGAAGAGAAAACTAAAGCAAATAGAGGTTAAGTGGCTTGCCCAGGGTCACACAGCAGGTAAGTATTCAATACTGCATACAAATTCAAGTCTTCCTACTTCCATACCTGGAGTTCTTTCCAGTATACTACCTAGCCACCATAATTAATAGAAAGATGTTCAGTAAGATGTAAATAAGCAGCAGCATGTCACCAACAAAGACTCATGAGCAACATTCAACATTAAAGACATTGTGATAATCTAAAAACCCTATGGTTTGAGCCTCTCTGAGACTAATGGGTTCACAAGTGGCAAGTTGACTCTGTTGTAATATGTTCTGTCTTCCTACCTTTGATAGAAAATTCAGGACCATTATCTTGTTTTCCCTAATTGATTCACCACCCAATCCCAGTCATGTCCCTGCTTGTTTTATCAGAGACATGTAACCAATCACAATTGAAGAAGAATTTTAATAAAACCCATATGGGAGGTGGTATAGTACAGGGCAAAAAAGAGTTGAATTTAGAATTTGAATAGTTTTTTTTTAATATTTGTAACTCTTCAGTTTATTCTAGCCTTCCACCAGAATGATCTAGATTCTTGGTGACATTTTAGACCCAAAAGATTTTCATCAGCATTACATAGTTATTTTCTTCTATTTGGTTTTCTTTATGTTTTTACTTCCTTTTTTACAATTGATTCCCATACCTCATAACTCAGCTATGTATCTCAGGGTGATCCATGTGTTTGTCAACACCCTCCTCAGGGGGGATTATATAATTGTCATAAAATTCTAGTTTTATAGAAATTGTTCTTGTTTGAAAGTAATTTTAGGATAAGAAACTTGCTACCTCCTCTAATCAAGAAAGTGAACTGTTTGGAGAAGGTGCCATGGAGATGCCTGCAGAAACCTCACACTGCACCAAAAGATCCAGAATGAACTTTGGGATGTAATGAAATTGAATTGTGGGGGGTTAAATGCATTTATTTTGAATGTACACTCATGCCAAAGGGAACTGGCCCCTAATTGGTTTTTTGTCAATGCCCCTAGCAATGATTGGTTTTGTTCTCTTTCTTTTTTATTTACCTCTTATCCCCAAATTATTGTAATTTCCCTTTAGAAAATGCAATATTGTATGTACCTCTAGTTATAGATCTTTAGAGTTGTAAGTCGGTTATGTATACTGATTCTATGGGAAAACTAGGCATGTAAATCTGGGAGATTTCTACATGCTCGTTTTTCATAGGAATCACATCTGAGATTGTGTAATTAGAATCTATTCCCCTGGACTTCAATTCCCAGCATCCCACTCTCCTTCTCATGTTACCTCCTGATGTAAGGAGGTTATAAATTCTGTGTAGCCCTGGCTCTCACTCTCTCTTGATCTTATTGGTTTGGTGGAGGTGGCATGAATTGAGTGGCAGAAGAATCTATTCATATGACCTTATATTTTGTTAGATAATTACCTTTTTATTCCTTTACTTCTAGTGATTATTAATAAACTTTATAAAATATAACACTTAGAGTATTGGACATTAATTTAAATCCTATAAGTCAGAGGTCGTGGGTTCAAATCCCAACTCTGCCACTTATTGAATGGCCTTGGATAAATAATTTTAAATTCTCTGCTTCTGTTTCCTCATCTGAAAATGGGGGGGAGGGGGTTAGACCAGATGATCTCTAAGGTCCCTTCAAGCTCTAAATCTATAATCCTATGATTTCAGGATCTTGTGTCACTTCAAGGAGTTACCCTACTATAGAGGAGACGAAGGACCCAGGGGAAACTATAAATAATTTAGGGAAATAGGCAGAGAATTTGGTAGAAGAAATCTGAGTGTCCTCTATGGTAGTCCTCCTATTTCTTCCTGCCATAGTCTAAAGACTATCACACTCAAGTATCCAGTGACAGTTCCATTTGTTTCTACCTTCTCCAGCTACTGAGACCTCATGTTACCCTTTAATTAAAATCCCTCTTCCTTGATTGAGAATTTCCTTAGGCTTCTGCCCCTATGCTGTTTTAACCTAGAAGATTATGAGCATGGTGTAAAGGATAGAACACAGGATTTGGAATTAGTAAGACGTGAGTTCAAATTCTATCTCAAAAAAACCAGGAGTGTAATCTCAAGTAAATCACTTAACCTATTTGTGCTTCAGCTTCTTCATCTGTAGAGTGAGGGAGTTGGGCATGATAGCTGCTAAGGTTCCTACATACTGTTGTAGTAAAATGAAGGAAAGTGGAGGTGACAGGCAAAAGGCAGAGAGTAAAGATTCCAGAACTCTGGGTCAGGGACTGGCTGAGTTGGCAGTTGGTCCCTAGACTTTCGCCTTGGAGGTATTCTCTCTGGGTATCCTGTCTCTGTGGATCATGTATCAAGACTTCACTGACCGGGAAGAGGTTGAGTTTGGTAAGACACACTGGTGGACGATGTGGTCAAGAGCCTTACTCCCTCCCCTTTGGATTAATTGCTGTGACCTTGTTGGATTCTTGACAGACCCTTGAAGGACAACAGATGTGAGATCTCAGTAGACCTGTTCTACCTTCCAGCTTTCCTTTACTTTAAAAATACTACAAAAGGGGAAATTCTGGACAGGATAGAGTTAGGCAGCTGGGTAATTTAGAGAGATCAGCATAGAAAACCTGTTGGACCTTGGTGGGAAGGAATCCAGATCTGTCCTAATTAGTTCATCCCAATCCCTTCTCTTACCTAACCCAGTTAATTAATAAACCCTTGTTGTTGTTACCTTGACAGTCTCTCTCTGAAATCCTTACCCAGATCAATAGGATTTAAGTTACTGGCCCAAGGACTATTAAGAATCTAGTAAATCATTTAACATCATTCAATCTCTATAACACCAACCTATTGAAACCCATTAATACTTACTATACAAAACACATATCTATTTTATTTTTTCAATACTAAATCTATGATCCTATCACCATGGACTTTCTTTTGTGTAAATTAAAACCATAATAAAAGCTTAAGGTTTCGCACATTTCTGTTCTGTCTTATTCTTTTTGTCATGTCCTCTTTAATTGCCATAATTGCTATTATAGGCTTGAAGAGGTGTCATCCAAGGATTGCATGATAATAAAAGAGTGACCGAATCTTATTGAGGACCCACTTCAGTATTCTGGAGCTTGATGCAATCAGCACATTTTCATCTGCAAACAAAATATCATTGTCTATAGGGAATTTCCTTTTCCTTTGTCCTACTCAAGACATCATCCCTGACTAGCAAACACTTTTCATGAGCACATATTTCTTTGTGTTATGCCTGGCTTGATGCTGATAATCAGAAGATTGTTGAACAAAATTATCTTTATGGTTATGTGATTTTAACATGTTTATGCAAGAAATGCTTTTGGAAGGGCACTTTTGAGATTATTTTGCTCTACCAAGTCAAGTACATTTTTGCAGCCAACAAAAAAAAAATCAAGAAATATTTATTAAACACCTACTATGTTCTAGGCATTGTGCTAGTACTGGAAACAAAACAAAGCAGGGTCATATATTTACCTTCCAATCAGTTGTATGACCATGAAGATGTCATTTGCTATAGCAAATCATTTGTAAATTAATACCTGAGGAATTTACAAGGGAACTACCTGTTCCTTTCTCATATTTTCACTGAGGATACCTCCATGTTTAGGAGCATTATTCTCATTGTGAGAATATGTTCCAGAGCAGGGGTCGACAACATATGGCTCTCGAGCTATATCTGGCTCTTTTGAGGGCCAGATATGGCTCTTTCTGCAGGAGCCATAAAGTCGATTTTTTTTTTCAGGTGCTGTTACAGGAGCACGCACTGAGAGCACTGTACGGCTCTCACGAAATTACATTTTTAAAAATGTGGCATTTATGGCTCTCACGGCCAGAAAGGGGGCCGACCCCTGTTCCAGAGCCAAAACTCTCTCTATATTTATGGACCAAGCTCCATTCTGGGGCTTGAAACGCACATCTCTTGGATTCATGCTCCCATTGAGAGTTATCATCTCAAGATATGCAAGAGCATATCATACCAGACTTTAAGAGTCAATTATTAAATTTTCAGTGTGAGTATTTATGCCTTAGAAATCATCAAATGCTACAAATTGGGGCTCAATTTATTGTTGTACCATTGTCGGGTAGTCTTAAGAAAGTGACGAAGGAAATGTTAATAATAAAGATTAAACTTAAAAGGGCCTTGTGAGTGGTTTTTTTCCCCAAAAAGCCAGTTGTTAAACATTTACTAATACATGTTCAGCTTCCATGAAAGAACTCATGCCTAGCAAAATAGCAAATATAGACTTGGCTTTATTTAACCCAACAGAAAAAAGGGGGGCTCATAAACAGTCAAGATAAATTCCTCTTCTTATCTTGCTATTCTTACCTCTCAGAGGAGTACTATGCTGGAAGGCAGCAAAGTATTATTGAATGGAGCACCAGTTTGTGTATCATTGTGTAAATTCAAGGCAGTTTTTAGATCCAAGCTATTAAAAGTCATAGTAAAGACGTCTCTAATAAATAGAGAAGTGACAAAGTAAACTTTAAGATACCACCTCATACCAATCAAATTGGCAAAAATCGGCAAAGTTGGCAAAAAAAGGAAAATCACAAATGCTGGAGGGACTTTGAGAAAATAGGCACATCATTGCACTATTGGTAGAACTATGAACTGGTCCCGATATTCTGAAAAGCAATTTGGAACTGTGCTCATAAAGTTACTAAACGATCAATAGCCTGTAGGTTTATATCATCAAAGAGGAAAAGGACCCATATATGCAAAAATATTTATTGTGGATCTTTTTGTGGTGGCAAAGAATTAGATATTGAGGAAGTGCGCTAGCTCCTAACAGTCTTTAGTGGCCAACATAATCTAGTTACATTAATAATAAGTACTGAGTCCTTACTATGTTTCCAGAAACAAAAGGACATCAAAGGCAATGGTGTTTTCACAATTCTAAATACTGGGGAATTTTAAAGTCATAAAAATATAATGGGGAGGGGGCTTATAGGATAAAAACAATTTAGGCATGACTGTAGGAATGCAATGCAAAAATTGCCATCTCTACCCCAACCCTCTGATATTATGAAATAAAGCTCCTAAGCAATCTGCTTGGCCCTGCAATATTTCATTGATTATGTGGGGTTAAAAGAAGTTTACTTATTCAAAGGAAAATGTCAAGTAGGTCTGAGGAAGTTCCTACAGTAAAGGAAGCAGGGTAGTCAAAAAGACAGACTTGACCTTAGGGTTCTTGCTGGCTAGATGCAATTGTAGGTACGACCCACAAAGGAACTAAAATGTCTCTGAGACTATGAACTGGATCACAAAAGAGATATGTATACACCCTGTGGGAAAGAAGCCATCTAGCACCCACAATTCAGTAGGGAAGCAGCAGATGGTATCAGCAGCTCAGCAGAGAAGTAGCCTAGTAGAAGATAGCAAGAGCTCTGTGGTGAAGCAGCAAGCGGCAATTTCAGTGTAAGAGAGTTGCTGTAGGTCAGACTAGGACTATAGGTTGTCGGGGCTATGAATGTTCTTCTCTCACTGATGAAAGAGTATGTGAAAAAGGGAAGGAATTTTTTCTGGTTACTTCTAATAAGTCTTATCAATCAGTCAACAATCAGTTATTAAGCACCTATTATATACCAGATGCAATTTGTACTAGAGGGTGCAAAGCCAAAAAATTGAAATATTCTCTGCTCTCAAGGAGCTTACATTCTATTTATATTTATATGTAATACAGAGAGAGATAGATGGATGCATATCTATGTGTATACATATATATACTAAAAGGATAAAAATATACTAAATAAATACAATTTAATTTATGAGGAGGCACTAGCAGTTGTAGAATAATCAATAACATTTTACTAATGATCTCATATATTTATTTTAATAGATACTGACCCAAGGAGTAGTTCAAACCTTGTGTTTAATCTGAAGATTACAGAGACCATAGTAAGAGAGAATAGGGTTATAATAGAATATAGTTCTGTGAGGCAGACAGACAGACACAGACACAGACACAGAGACAGATGGACAGAGAGAGAGAGAGAGAGAGAGAGAGAGAGAGAGAGAGAGAGAGAGAGAGAGAGAGAACGAGAATNAGAGAGAGAGAGAGAGAGAGAGAGAGAGAGAGAGAGAGAGAGAGAGAGAAATCAAGTCATGGTGGAATTTACTCTGGTAGAAGAGGTTCATTAACATGAAATGAGGGGGGTAGGTGGGTGGCTCAGTGGATTGAGAGCCAGGCCTAGAGACAGGAGGTCCTATGTTCAAATCTGGCCTCAGACACTCCTAGCTGTGTGACCCTGGGCAAGTCACTTAACCCCTATTACCTAACCTTTATTGCTCTTCTGCCTTGGAACCAATACACAGTATTGATTCTAAGACAGAAGGTAAGAGTTTAAAGAAAAAAAAAAGATGATTTGAATTTTCATTGTGACATCTCTCAACCTTTGAACAAGATCTCTAATAATTACCAGCCAACAAAACTGATAATACTACTCTTTTCCATTTCCTTTAGTTTTGAAAATAAAAGAAGATTTGGACTTTTGACTAACTGAGATGCTGTTAAATAGTAAAAAAAAAAAAATTAACATGATGGGGAGAGGAATTCTCCAGTGAATAAGGAAAGTTAACAAAACTCAAAAATCTAAGTCATGTAGAATGATGTCTCCTTTCAAGCAGAGCCTCTGACATTTTGTACATCCTATTCTGTCCACTGAACTCAGATGTAGGTTCCTGATGGTTTTATTCTCTCACACACTGTGTGTCATAATTGTTCTGTTCCACACACCAGTTATGAGTCACAGTGAAACTCTCTTCCATTTTTAAGGGAAGTCATTTATCATATTCAGATTGAGTTATTACCATTTCCAGTCCCAGAATGCAAAACAAACTGAAATATGTGATTGGGTAAAGGGGGGGGGGGAAAGACCTCATTTTGTCAGCATTTTATTTGTTTAAGAATTTATTCATTGAGACAAGTATGATTGATGGCATATATCACTTGCCAAGAAAGAGTTTGTGAATAAAACATTTTTTTAACTTAAGAGAGAGGAGTATTTTATTTTTAAATTTTTATCTTATCTTCCCCATGTCTTTTTTTAATATCACATTTATTTATGAATATATCTTTCACTTCTTCCTGCCCAATGAACAATCCTTTGTAATAAAGATTTTAAAAGAGAGAAATTAACATCAGCAAAACTAACCAGCATATTAACCATATATGATGATACATGTGATACTTCTCACCCATATTTTCATAGGTATGCATTGTCCTCCACCTCAACAATGAAGGGAAGAAAGCACATTTTCTTAACTCATCTCTGAAACCAAGATTAGCCATTATAGTTACATATAGCATTCAAGTATCTTTTTGTTGTTGTTCTTCATTCTGTTTACATTATAAACTTTGTGTGTGATTCCGTTTTCTCACTCTGCATCAGTTTGTATGTATTCTCATACTTCTCTGAATTCTTCATATTCACCATTTCTTAGAACACAAAAATATTTCATTACATTCATGTACTGGTTTGTTTAGCCATTCCTCAATAGATGGGCATCTATTTTATTTCCACTTCTTTGCTACCACAAAAGGTTCTGCTAATATTTTGTGGGCTTTTCTGCACTTTGATTTTCTTGGGACATATGCCTAGCAGTCAGATCTCTAAGACAAAGGATATAGACATTTTAGTCACTTTTTTAAAAACACAATACTAAATGGCTTTCCAGAAGGACTGAACAATTTATAGCTCCACCAACAGTGTGGAACAGTTGCATTTTTCAGCATGAGAATAAACATGTCGTTTGCTAGAGACCATCATTTACAAAATGATTGTTTCTTATTTTGGGATGATATATATAAAATCTTTATGAGACTACTAAATGTACTCACAATGTATTTCTTTTTTTAATTATAAAGATATTTTGTTCTACCAATTACATGTAATAACAAATTTCGACATAAGTTTTCCGAAGTTATATGATCAAAATTGTCTCTTCTCTCCTCCCTCTCAGAGCTGGAAAGCAATTCAATCTGGGGAATACATGAATTATCATGCAAAACATATTTTCATATTAATCATTTTTCTTATAATGTATTTCTCATAAATTTTTTTAGAAATGGAAAAATAAGCATGTGAGTTGTTTGCTATCAATATTTTGTTTTATTTTTTAAATAACTATAAAGTATACAATTTCCCCAAGTGTTAGTTTCTCCTTTTTTCAGATATCTTGAGAATAAGTCTCTCATTGCTCTCAAATTGTCACCTCCAGCTCCTTTCCCCATCCCTCTTCCTCAAACCCTTCCTTACACTGCTACTGTCTTCCCTTTGACATTATTTTCCATTTATGCTCTATTGATATATTCTTTTTTTGCATATGTTGGGTCATCCATTAGAGAATGATCTCTCAAATTGTTTACTGTCTCTGAGAGGGGAGAGGAAAAGGAAAGAGGGAGACAATTTGGATCTTATAATTTCAGAAGGCATATGTGGAAAATTATTATTACATGTAATTGGGGAAATAAAGTATCTTTGAATAAGGTGAAAAAAATTAAGTGTTTTCTTATCATAAAAAAAAATGAATGTGACCACTCTGAGGGGCAGCCACAGTATTCTGGCCTTTCTTTGTATGCTTAACACAGAGCCTGGTAACAGTAAGAGCTTAATAAATGTTCATTTTCAGTATTTTATGAAGCAATATTGGCTCATTATCCTCTACCATCTTCATAAGATTTCTTAGTGAGATCTCTAGAATATTTAAACTATGATTCAACTTGTCATAGAACTTTAGAGGAAGAAAAATGTTGTGGAAAGCATAGCAAACTTGCCACAATTTATCTCCATAAATAAAAACTTTTGAAGACAGCAAGGTGGCTCAGTGGATTAAGAGGTCCTGGGTTCAAATCTGGCCTCAGACACTTCCTAGCTGTGACCCTGGGCAAGTCACTTCACCCCCATTGCCTAGCCCTTACCTCTTTTCTGCTTTGGAACCAATACAGAGTATTCATTCCAGGGTGGAAGGTAACAGTTTGATTTTGGGTTGTTTTTTGTTTTTTTTTTTAATAAAAAATAATTAATTAAAACTCTCTAGCATTCTTTCGCATTGCAAATTCAGTTATAGCATGTTTAAAGACTCCCCCTTTGAAGTAATTTATTAATACAATATTATATAAATTAATACTTTTCAAGATGGTAAATGCAATCCTATCATATTTCTTTGTAGATATCTAATGATGTAATTATAACTCGGCTCCCATATAGGTGTAGGGGAAGGGACAACCCTGTGCTTTGGGTTGGGGGCTGCATAGACAAAGAGATTTCAGGACTGATGGGTGGAGAGAATGCTGAGCACAACCCTGGATACCTGCTGTAAGGAATTTACTTGAGTTACTTCTAGGCACTCTTAGGAAATGGACATTAGAGACACATGAAAGAGAAATCCCAGGAAAGTAGTGGAAAAGAGAGATGGGGAGGTGGGGCTTGGGAATGGCCAGCTCCATCACAGCCTTGGACCTGACTGAAATCCTAGAGACTATTAAGGATGAATCTCCTCTGAGTGAAAACATTTCCTCTCTCTTTGATGGGTGAGGATTGATCTCCTCTTCCAATGAAGAAGATTTCTTGTATATTCTTCACTGGAATCTGAATCTGTACAACTTCTCTGATTTATGTTCTTCACTTGGATAAATGGGTCCTCTAAACATTCCCCATTTGTAAGGATCTTTTGTATAACCGCCTCTTTTCTTAAGAGAGATCATCAATAAGGGCCAGAACTGGAGAAAGGAGGTCCTGGGCTCAAACTTGACCTCAGACACTTCCATGCTGTGCAACCCCTGGATAAGTCACTTAAGCCCCCATTGCTTAGTCTTTACTTCTCTTCTGCTTTGGAACCAATACACAGTATTAGTTCTAAGATGGAAGGTGAGGGTTTAAAAAAAAAAAAAAAGAATGATCATGGAAATAGCTTTTGGTCTATACTCATTACATCCCTAGACTAGAGATGTTTCTAGGGAGACAGCTAGCTGTAATTCTGCCCTGGCACTGCTCTTTTGGAAAGGATGTCTCTGTAGTCCCTTAGATTTTGCTTTCCCCTCCCTGTAGCTAGCATGCTGGTAAGTGAAAACATGGCATTTGTCTCTCCTATTGGTCTCCCCAGAGATGAACCAGACCTCATATTAGATTTATTTAGATCACCCGTGGGTGCCATCTATAAATTTAGACACACACACACATTTGTAGGCACAAATCTTCCATACTACCATGTCTTTGGAACTTCTCTCCTCAAGTGTCTCCAAAGTCTATCTCTCAAGAGTACCTAGAACTAGGCAGCTAGGTGGTACAATGGATGGAGTGCTGGACTTGGAGTCAGGAAGACCTGAGTTCCAATCCAGTTTCAGTCACTTACTAGCTGTGTGTCCCTGAGCAAGTCACTTAACTCTGTCCTCCCCAGCCCCCTCCAAAATGCCTAGAACTAATTTCAAGTAAGAACCTTACAGTTCATCATTCTCTCTACCAAATAGGAGTCACATCTACCTTTGTTTTCACAGCATGTGATTTTCTCTCTCCTCTCTGGATGGGGGCTGGTGATTTAAAACAGAAAAAAGATGCTTCCACTTTTTCTATCATAAATCTTTGTATCAGTGTTTACATTGGGCATGCAATATTCAGTTGAACAGCATTTAAACAAGTTTTCAGTCCTGAATGAAAGTTTAAAAGATTGTATTCTTGAGTGGGCCTACTTCAAACTTATTCTGATATTATTCAAGGTTTTTAAAAAATTGTTTCACAAACAATCCAAGTACCTAGTTTCAAAATTAGTTTATAAGCCAATTTATAAGCATCATCAGTACTCTTAAAAGATAGTCTATAGTGCTTTTTAAATGTGACAACAGTACCCCCTAACAGCTATAAGAAACACTGCACATTTGATTTTAGAAGTCTTTGTGACTCTGGCCACCCAGTTGCCAAACTTTTTGAGTCCATGGAGCAAGAGTCAACCAAAAGACACTCAGGGATAGTGTAAAAGCATAGGATTGGGGATCATTTCCTACATGTATAGGAAGTCTAGGAAGCTGTATAACATCCAGACAGAAATCTGTTTTTAAGCAGACAAGAAGCCAGGAAGACTGTTTAGAAGAGTCATGGCAACTGACTTGAAGGTAGTAATGGGTCTCCCACTGAAAAAATAAAGAAAATAGTTAATAAAGAATCCAAGATTTCTTTTTAATATATCAAGCATTATGATCAAGTTATTAGACTAGATCATTGTTATGGAGTATTGCAAAATTATTCAATTGGACTTATCATTATGAACTTTCTATACAAAGGCCTACAAGGACCTTCATTCAAGCTAACACCTGAATTTTACTAATACTTTAGACTCAGAAAAGATAACAGGATGACTCTGCTGAACACAGGTACAGACAATCTCATTTGCTCTCTCAATTCCTGTAACAGATTATTTCACATAATCATAAAACCACAGAGTTGAAAATTCAGGGGCCGTCTATGATGGGCAAAGGTTGGCCGCAGCAATTCTCAGGCTGACCAACTAGAAAGAATGACAAAATACTCATGATTTCAGTTTCTTCCCAAATGAAGACCACAGAGAACTTTGCAATAAATTGCATCAAGCGTGTGAGGTCATGGCCAAATCCCTGTTCAAAGTGAAGGTTATTTTCCCTCCTAGAACAAAATGTAAAGGAGACTGGGGAATGCCTCTCCATTCTCCAGGTTATCAAAGAGAATAGTCATCCTTAAATGGAACAATAATTCCATTGTGCAAACAAAGAAAAAAGATTCAAAGACATGAATGAGATTCCTGACCTGTATCAAGAAGCTAGAGCAACGGTTGGCAACCTTTTTGGCCGTGAGAGCCATAAACGCCTGCGGAAGGAGGAGGATGGAGGCAGAAGGCGCTGGAATGTGGAGTGGGGGCTGAAGGGCCCCCTGGGGCACATCCTGGGGCTCTGCCCGGACTGGCCAGTCGGGAGGTGGAGCCAGATATGGTTTGAGAGTCATACGTTGCCGACCCCTGAGCTCTTCTGAGGGTTACTGAGGTGGCTAGTTATTGAACTGATAACAACATGTATACATACAACAGAGAATCTTCTAAGCCTTGTCAAACCATATGACTACTATGCATTTTTGGTAATTTGTGTGGTCATAAATAATACTAACAAAGAAAATCCAGAAAGGATTGCTAAAGATTATGAAGCTTTGGAGGAAAAAAACCCTGAAGAATTTAGATGTATTTGTGGTGTTTTCATCACTGCTATTCATTAAAGACAATGACTTCAAAAGGAAGGAAGAAAATTTAAGTGAACACCTTGTGAAAAAGATGGTAGTTGAGAATAGGATTTCTTGGAGCATGGCTTTAAAATTCAAGAATGACAGGTTCCCAGTCAGGAATGGAGTGTACCTAAAGACTGGTTCAAATGCATAAATACACACATATATGTTTGTGTATGTATAATATATAAACCATGTATATACACCATTCATGTATATTTGTCTGTGCATACGAAACATTGCACATGTTTACATGTATGGAGGGGCACTAAGATTAAGGAATACTTAAAAACAAATAAGCTTTGTTTCTCAAAGGCTACATGATTAACATGCAAGCTTTGGCAGATTCTACCAAACTGGAATAGCTTCAGTGATGGACCTGGTAATAGTAGACTCACTATCTGTTCTCCAAGAAGAGGTGTAACTAAGTCCAGGGAGCTTCATCACCAGGTTTAATGCAGTCTGATGAATTTTTCAACAATTCTTAAAAACTATCATTTGAGTCATAGAAGACCTACCATGCTACTTCACCCAGGAAATTCCCTCAGTACTTTCTCACTCTGAAATATTCTACATATTCTTCCTACAATAGAATGATGGAATAATGTATTCTTGAAATATTAAAGTATTATAGTTGTACACTACGAGAACAAAATAACTTAAAATCCCGAGGGCACCCAATTCTAGTATGTTTGGTCACATTTATAGAAGCCTTTCAGAAAGGTCATGGATAATGACAAGACAGGGATGTTGTCAGGAAAGAAAATGTAGCTCTCTGATCACACCAAAAGCTCTCCTGCTTTTTGTTTCTCTCTAGGACCCATAAGATTTGATCATGGCATTCAACTTTTATTCTAGACATATCTTGTCCCACCATAGTCAGAGTACAAGTCTTATGGATTACAAAAAAGATGACAAAGGAAAGGCAAAAGAAGCTCCCCAGCACCTCTACATCAGGGCAGCATCTACCACCTCCATACGAGTACCAGGGAAGGGACACTACTAGGACGATATAAGACACTGGCTAGAGTCATGGGTTTTATGGAGAGCAGGTTCTTGTCCAGGCATAGGGAAGTTGGAAGTATTGAAAATTTACAGCTATGGAAAATATCCCAAGTGTTAAACAATGTATTTTTTCCTGTTAGCAACTAGTTATCACAGTAAATAAAATAGTAGGCCTGGAGTCAAGAATACTCATCTATTCTGAGTTTAAATCTAGCCTCTGACACTTATTAGCTGTGTGATTCTGGACAGGTCACTTTAATCAGTTGCTCATTTGTCAAATAAGCTGGAGGAAAAAAAAGCAAACCACTCTAGGATCTTTGTCAAGAAAACCCAAAATAGTCATAGAGAGTCAGATTCAACTGAAATGACTGAAGAACTACAAAATTTTAATATATGTGAAGTTCTTAGATCTAAGAATCTAAATCCTAGATCATTGGATCTGGAAGGACAGAGATCCCTTTTCTGGAAAGTGCTGCAGTTTCTGTTGGCAATTTATGTTCTATCATGGTTAGATAAGACAACAGTTGGGACAGAATGGTCTAGAACACCGAGTCTTTTTTTAAACCCTTACTTTCTGTCTTAGAAGTGATACTACCTATTGATTCCAAGGCAGAAGAGCAGTAATGGCTAGGTATTTGGGGTTAAGAAACTTGTCCCAGTGTCATAAACATAGGAAGTGTCTAAATCCAAATTTGAACCCAGGGCTTCCTCTCTCCAGGCTTGGCTCTCTATCCATTGAGCCACTTATCTGTCCCCACAAGTGATCCCAGAGAAATCCCAAAACAGGAAAATGTTTTGGGGTAATCATAGACCCACATTTCTTTTGGACAATATCCCCATGATATCAGTCATGCCTCTTCTTAAGGCTTCCATTGTCATGTAACTGAGCACCCTAGAATGGGATGCCCTTAAAGCTTTAAATGAAGTAGTATGGCAGAGTGGAAAGAGAAAGGGCTACCTCTTAAATATCATGTGAATTGTGATTTCTATTTCAGTAACATTTGGGGCAACAAGCTGGTACTATGGACAGAACACTGGGTCTAGACTCAGGGAGATTTTGAGTTCAAATCCAGCCTCATACACTTATTAGCTGTGTGACCCTGGATGAATCATTTAACCTCTGCTTCAGTTTCCTCAGCTGTAAAATGGGAATAATATAGTATCTACATCCCAGGATTGTTGTGAGGATCAAATGAGATTATAAGCTCTTATCACAGGGCCTGGCAGACAGTAGATGCGATAGTATAATAAATAAATAATAAATGTCCATCACCACTTCAATAAGTCAACCACATTTATGGAGTGCTCACTGTGTGCCAAGTCATCAAACAAAGCTTACAGTATTAGGTTCCTTGTAAGCAATGACAATCAGATGGGCTTACGTTGCCAAATCATTGCTCCCAGTTGTTCCAGGGTTAAGAAAGAAAGAACATTTTTTGTGCCTTTTTCCAAGGTTCTTTAGATTTACTCAACTCAACCATGTTCAGATCAGCAAGGATGGGTGAACATTTGCCCACTCATTGCCAGACTTGCCATACTAACACTTGGAAGGGTAAGACCTTTGGCTAAATTCTGTGGGATGGGTATAATAGGGACATCTAGTGGTAAATTTAGTGCATTTTCCACTGTTATTATTTAATATATACAGAGAAAAATTCTAGATTCTAGATCCTAGATCTAGAACTAGAAGGAATCTTGGTGGTCCTCTCTAGGGAGAATCCCATAGCTCTTGTCAATTTATGGTCTAAGAGGAATAGACAAGAGGAAAGAATTTTTGAAATCTGGAATTAGAAATAAGTTGTCAGGATAACCAATTTCAGCTTCACTTTAGGTAAAGGAATGCTTTTTTCCTTGGGTTCTGTTAAAGGGAGTTTCTTAATCTCCCTCTGTCTCTTAAAGAGCAGAATTTCTAAGTAAGAGTTTCACAGTTGAGAACAGCTCTGACAGTCTTACAAATAAAACTATCTAACTCTATATTAGAAACAGGAAGAAGCAAAGAGAGAGAGAAAGAAAGCAAAACAAATCTTGCAACATGCAAGTCTCACATTATATGCAATTACATATACTTACAGTTATAGAATAACACGATTCTGACCATACAGAAATAAGAACCTAAAGATTCAAATTCACCTTACAGTTACTATGTAAAAAAATCTACAAGAGCATTATATATATATACATACATATATATATATATAATATTATATACATGTAATATCCCCCTGAGGTGGATATAATAGTTCTCTATTTTTTTTAATTGTTGGAGTTACTTTTTTTTCTGTTGAAATGACCACCTCTTGCCTTAGATAGCATGCCACTTCACCCTGGAACTTCCCTTGGTGCCTTCTCACTCTGGAACCTTCTTCTGCTGTGGTCTCATGGAAGGAAGTTCTTTCCAGCACCTCCATTTTGGGGAATGTCCTAGACCAGTGATGGGCAAATTTTTTAAAGAGGGGGCCAAAGGAAAGGAAATGCTCATCTGTCAGTCTGTTTCTAAGGCAACTCTTTCTAAGTTTCATTGTATTGTTTCCTACTCATTGTATTCGTCAGATTAGGACTAATGTCCCACAGCTGGATAGAACATTTCAGGGGGCCGTATCTGGCCCGCATCCTGTAGTTTGCCCATCACTGTCCTAGACCAATCATTCTTCATATCCATTTGACTATATAGTCATCGTGTCCCAGGCCAGTTCTCTCCCCTCCATTGTTCTTCCTTTTCTAGTTTCCTTATGCGTTTTGTCTCTTCTCTCCCCTAAACTGAAATATAAGCTCATTGAAGGCAAAGACTATCTTTCTGTTTGAATTTATAGCCCCAGTTCCTAGCACAGTACCTGGCACATTGTAAGTACTTAATAAATGCTTGTTTTCTTGACTCTCCTCCTATAAAAGATGGGATTTGCTATAAGAAGATCTGAATTCCAGTCCCCAGTAACCCTAGTGACTGACACTAGTTGTGTGGCCTTGGTTTGGTCACTTTATCAAAGGTTCCTCATGTACAAAATTGCAATAATAGTATTTTCCTTGCCTACTTCAGAAGGTTATTGGAAGGATGAAAGGAAACATTGTGATCTATGAGAGGAGCTACCAGTATTTTGTGTATGTTGTACTCAGAATCTTTCCTATTAAGCTCTAAGTTCCATGAAAATAGGCAAATATTAGAAGGTATCGTCTAACATGCCTCCTCCATTCATTCCTCACATGCTGTACCTAATGTAGCTGCCAATCTTCCTTGTTATTAGTCCTGGATCTAGATTAAGATATTACTTCTAAAGTTATCTGAATTTTCCTGAAGAACTCTTAACTGCAAAGCCTTTAAAACACCAAGTAATTACAAGTATCCCTTACATATCACGATTTTCCCCATTGCGGTTTCAATATATTATTGATTGGCATAAGAAATTAAATGTGAATTTTTTAGGTGTTTTGTGGAAGATGAAGACAGGCCTTCACTAGCAAACAACACAGAAAAAGTTTAGAAACTCAGAAATGTATAAAATATATATATAGTGTAATATCAATATCTTTTAACACCACAATTACACACAATTTCTTTTTTAAAGTTAAAAGAAGTAAAAAATTAAAATTTTCCAAAAAGAATGTGAAAACCAGAAAATGACACACAAAGGCTAGATATGTAGATATCTTAACATTGACCTACATATGGTTTATGACTAAATCTTATCCCAAATTTTACAATAAGGTACTGTAAACACACCATAAAAGAAAA
Source organism: Gracilinanus agilis (assembly GCF_016433145.1). Classification (NCBI taxonomy): domain Eukaryota; kingdom Metazoa; phylum Chordata; class Mammalia; order Didelphimorphia; family Didelphidae; genus Gracilinanus; species Gracilinanus agilis. The sequence goes on along the minus strand of NC_058130.1, from coordinate 253,043,766 downwards.
AAACATAAAAAAAAAAAACCTCAGACTTCTCTGATACGAAGGGATGGCCAAAAATTTTACCTAGGTTTTTCAGATCTTGGGGGTATCTAGTCTCTAACCCCTGTGATGAGGAAGGGAAACCTGTAATTTCTTTTTTTTTTCAATCTTCACTGTTTTATTTGCTCACATACTGATATTTCAATAGTCATAGGTGGCAAACGTCAAGTTGCTCAATAACGAGTTGTTTCATATATACAAGATACAGAAAGATTTTAAAAGGACATATATGTAATGGAAAATCTGATTGTGAAAGTATGACATTTAATTTATAGATATTGGACTACAAATTAAGCTGTCACCAACCCAAAAAATATACAAGGATTATCATCCAGATTAGAGAAACCCAGATATTTTAACATCAGAAGATTAGAAGACATTTGGCCTAAGCAGTGACTCTTGCAGTCAGGCGTACTAACACTAGTTTCATGTTAAGACTGAACAGTCTAGGAATTATATCAAATCACATTACACAATCCTCTCTTAAGTCATGGTGGTTAAATATGGTTTGGATTTTCTAGGAGCTAATTAGTTAAAAAAGAAAAAGAATTTAAATAGCACCAGTTGGGCTGAAAATTCCCCAAAATGAGAAAGGATACAATTAAGTTCTTCAGGTAAACTCCTGGGTTATTTTCTCATGGAGACTGTCATTATTGAAGAAAACTCTTCCTGTTGCCTGGATAGACCAAGAAACCTCATGAGCCATTGTGGTTACACCATGAATTACACGAATGGTGAGTGTTTGAGTAGTTTATGTTAGGCTACTACCTGCTGTATTGAAATTCTAATCTCAAGGACCTGCCAAATATATGTACGTGGTGGATCGTTATGGGGCTGGCATGGAAGAAAGGAGGAGATTGCTAAGATGTATTCACTAAAAAAATTAGATTTCAAATCAGTGCATTGAATGTAGGAGGTCAGGGTTTAGTGCAATTTGAATCTCAACTTCTGGGAAAATATCTACTTGGGAACAGACTGCCCTCCCACCTCCACCCCCCCAAAATGCCAAACTTTTCTCCAAAAACACTAAAGGAAAAATATCAAGAAAAATATCAAGGTTGATGTCCCTAATCAAGCTGAGATTTTATCAACCTGTTACTTGCTATACCATTTAGATTTTAAAAATTTTATGAGTAATACATACTGCCTCTTGAATTATTTGTTCAATTGGTTTTTTAATTGTGTCCCACTCATGATCTTTTTGAGTGTTTTCTTGACAAAGATACTAGAGTAGTTTGCCATTTCCTTCTCTGGCTCATTTGACAGATGAGGAAACTGAGGCAACCAGGGTTAAGTGGCTTGTCCAGCTAGTCCTGGATTAGAACTTGGGAACAGGAGTCTTTATGACTCTAGGACTGGCATAATGTACACTGTGCCACCTACCTGCCCATCTGTAGCAAATAAATTAACAACAAAAAGCTATTGTTTAACTTTTAAAATAGACTGTTACAAAGTTCATTCTAATTCTGTTCTTAGGAATGGAATGATATGACAATGTAAATCTTCCCAGAAAAGTACTACTTGATATTCATTTCAACACCTAAGCGGTGACATGTGGAGAATGTGAATCTGGGGAGGAGCAGAGGTCCAGGGCTGATACCCCAATTTCTTCTAGGGAATGTCTTAGTTTTGGTACTTGATGCTCCTTCCAGGCCCATGGTGCCTAGAACCATGGTTCAATGATGTGATGGAACTTTGGTGCAGTGTCTCAGAGGTCACACATTCTAAATCGCCAGACCTACTTCTTTCATCATCTTCATCCTCCCAGTCTCCCCCAAGTTCTTCGGAAATGAGCTGCCTAGCCAACTTAATGTCAAGTCCTTTGTTATTGTGAAGATTTCTCTTCATTTCAAATTGAGGGAGAAGCAGCTAGGTGGCTCAGTGGATTAAGAGCCAGGCCCGGAGACAATCTGGCCTCAGACACTTCCTAACCGTGTAACCCTGGGCAAGTCACTTAAACCCCATTGCCTATCCTTCACTGTTCTTCTACCTTGGAACCAATGCACAGTATTAATTCTAAGATGGAAGTTAAGGGTTTAAGAAACAAATTAATCAATTAATTAAAAAATGAGTTGGTGCCCTTTTTTTTTTTTTAACTCTTCAGGTGTCAAGTCATCTTACTCTTCACTATTTTCTTCATCCTGAATGAGAAACTTTGTTCAGAATTTTTTTGTAGCTGATAACTTCTGGGAGAGGTTAAGAGCATTGGGCCAGGAGTCAAGAAGAACTGGCTTCAAATCTGAATTCAGATACTTCCTAGTTGTGTGACTCTGGGCTTAACTCCCTCCAGCTATATCCCCCTTACTCACACCCCTCAACTCCTCTTTGCTTGCCCTTCTGTCCTAGAATGCCCTTCCTAAGACAGGAAGGTAGAAAGTTTAAAAAAAAAAAAAGAAAGAAAATGGAAAAGATCGACGTTGGAAGGGCAATTGAGTAGATAGTGACACTCATACATTACATGTGGAACAATTAATTGGTCCTTCGTCAATCAATCAAGCATTTATTAAGTGTGTACTATATACTAGGCTCTCTCCTGGATCCTGATAAACTCTCACACTGGAGGCTTCATGAAACTCCTCTTGAATTATTTTTTAAACCCTTACCTTCTATTTTAGAATAGATCCTAAATATCAGTTGCAAGGCAAAAGAGCAGTAAGGGCTAGACAACTGGGTAAATGACTTAACCAGGATCACACAGCTAGTAAGTATCTAAGACCAAATTTGAACCCAGGATCTCCTATTTTCAAGGCCTGGCTCTCAATCCACTAAGCCACCTAGCTGCCCCCTTAGTTAATTTTTATTTGTTTTATTATATAATTCAAGAATATAACACAATTCTAGAATACAGAATTCTATAGTTGTTTGCAACTGATTATTGTAGACATGAATATTTTTGACTGTACAAAAATATGAAACTAAAGTAATATAGTCCTTATAGCTTAGCCCTTCTACTAAATAGAATCTATCAATTCAAGGGTAAAAGTGATTAAAGTCATCCCATCTACCTATGCCCCTATTCTCTCCTTAAAGTCAGATACCAAGTTCTCTTTCTATAATGCCATTTAGGATGGGTTAGTGAGATCATCTCTTAGTTTCTCAGATTCTGTATCTTCTGAATGACTTATCTTCCAGAGAGAAGTAATCTCCTTCTCCAAGAAAGCTATTGCTTCAAGAAGCCTCTCTCTCTGGACATCCAGAACACAGACTTCTCAAGTTTACAAATCCCTTAGGGAAAGTTATCTCAGGATATTGCTGTCACCAGTGCTCGTGAAACAAACCATAAAGCAGAAGAAACCTAGACTCACAAATACATTTTCTTGCTGCCATGTGCATGTAGCCACCACCATAGCTACTGCTGGGGAGAAGGAAAGGAAAAGTAGTCAGACAAACTCAGGAATTATATGAACGCAACTACAAAACACTTTTCACACAAATAAAACCAGATCTAAATGATTGGAAAAACATTAATTGTTCATGGGTAGGACAAGCTAATATAATAAAAATGATAATCCTACCTAAACTAATTTACTTATTCAGTGCCATACATATCAAACTAACAAAAAACTTTTTATAGAATTAGAAAAAATTATAATAAAGTTCATTTGGAAGAACAAAAGACCAAGAATATCAAGGGAATTAATGAAAAAAAAATGGGAAGGATAGGGGCCTAAGAGTACCAGATCTTTTTTTTTTATTTTTATTTTTTAGAAAAGTTATCATGGTTACATGATTCATGTTCTTACTTTCTCCTTCACCCCCCCCCTTTTTAACCCCTCCCCCCCATAGCTGATGTGCATTTCCACTGGTTTTAACATGTGTCATCGATCAAGACCTATTTCCAAATTGTTGGTAGTTGCATTGGTGTGGTAGTTTCAAGTCTACATCCCCACTCGTGTCCACCTCAACCCATGTGTTCAAGCAGTTGCTTTTCTTCTACGTTTCCTCTCCTGTAGTTCTTCCTCTGAATGTGGATAGTGTTCTTTTCCATAAGTCCCTCAGAATTGTTATGGAACATTGTATTGCTGCTAGTACAGAAGTCCATTACATTCTATTTTACCACAGTGTATTGGTCTCTGTGTACAATGTTCTTCTAGCTCTGCTCCTTTCACTCTGCATCAATTTCTGGAGGTCTTTCCAGTTCACATGGAACTCCTCCAGTTTATTATTCCTTTGAGGACAATAGTATTCCATCACCAGCATATACCATAATTTGTTCAGCCATTCCCCAATAGAAGGGCATACCCTCGTTTTCCAGTTTTTTTGCCACCACAAAAAAGTGAGGCTATAAATATTTTTGTACAAGTTTGTTTATCTATGATCTCTTTGGGGTACAAACCCAGCAATGCTATGGCTGTATCAAAGGGCAGGCAATCTTTTATAGCCCTTTGAGCATAGTTCCAAATTGCCATCCAGAATGGTTGGATCAGTTCACAACTCCACCAGCAATGCATTAATGTCCCAATTTGGCCAGTACCAGATCTTAAACTGCACTACAAAGCAGTCATCATCAAAACAATGTGGTACTGGCTAAGAGACAGAAGGGAGAATCAGTGGAATAGACTTGGAGTAAATGACCTCAGCAAGCTAGTGTTCGATAAACCCAAAGACCCCAGCTTTTGGAACAAAAACTCACTATTTGACAAAAACTGTTGGGAAAATTGGAAAACAATATGGGAAAATTTAGGTTTAGATCAACATCTTATACCCTATGCCAAGATAAATTCAAAAATGGGTAAATGACTTAGATATAAAGAGCAAAATCATAAATAAATTAGGTGAACATAGAATAGTATACATGTCAGATCTGTGGGAAAGGAAGGAATTTAAGACCAAGAGAGATAGAGAACATTACAAAATGTAAAGTGAATAATTTTTATTATATTAAATTTTAAAAGTTTTGTATAAACAAAACCAATGCAACCAAAACTAGAAGGGAAGCAACAAACTAGGGAAAAAATGTGTAACAAAATTCTCTGACAAAGGTCTAATTTCCCAGATATGTAAAGAACTAAGTCAAATGTACAAGAAATCAATTCATTCCCCAATTGACAAGTGGTCAAGGAATATGAATAGGCAGTTTTAAGATGAAGAAATCAAAACTATCAATAATCACATGAAAAAGTGTTCTAAATCCCTCCTGACTAGAGAAATGCAAATCAAAACAACTTTGAGGCACCATAGCAGATTGGCAATATGACAGGAAAGGATAATAATAAATGTTGGAGGGGATGTGACAAAATTGGGACACTAATACACTGCTGGTGGAGTTGTGAATTGATCCAACCCTTTTGGAGGACAATTTGGAATTATGCCCAAAGGACTCTAAAAGAATGCATGCCCTTGATCCAGCAATACCACTACTAGATTTGTACCCCAAAGAAATAATAAGAAAGGGTTGTACAAAAATAGTCATATCTATGCTTTTTTGTGGTGGCAAAAAATTGGAAAATGTGCGGGTATCCATCGATTGGGGAATGGCCAAACAAATTGTGGTATATGATGGTGATGGAGTACTATTGGAATGATGAACTGGAGGATTTCTATATGAACTGGAAGAACCTCCAAGAACTGAAGCAGAGTGAAATGAGCAGAACCAGGAGAACATTGTACACAGAAAGTGGAACGATTGAAAGAATGGACTTGGCTACTAGTAGCAATGCCAATCTCAACGGACTTATGAGAAAGAATGCTATCCATATTGAGAGAAAGAACTGTGGGAGTAGAAATGCAGAAGAAAAGCAAATGACTTGTTACTTGTTTATATGGGTACATGATTTGGGGTTTTGGTTTCAAAAGATTGTTCTATTGCAAAAATGAATAATATGGTAATAGATATCAAATTATAACATTTATATAACCCAGTGGAATTGCTTGTTTGGCCCTGGGAGAGGGGAGGGAAAAGGAGAGGGAAAAAATGTATCATGTAAACTAAACATGGAAAAATATTTTTTAAAATAAAATTTAAAAAAAAAAAAAGGAAAAGGAGTCAGAAACTCACCTCCACCTACCCCACCTCTGTCCAAAAAAAAAGGGAAATCTGAGGAAGAGATGGCAAAATACCAAATGATACACACAATGAAAAGAGAAGAGAACCCTAAAATACTTTAACAATAAAACAAAAACATTTTCAGGAGGAAAAGACAGGGAAGACAGGTGATTTAGTAGAAAGAACCTACTGCCTTGGAATCAGAGGACCTGGTTTAAATCTGAGCTCTGATCTCAACTACCTGGCTGACTTTAGATAATATATTTCTCCTCATTGGACTTCATTTTAGTTCTCTGTAAAATGAAGGTGTCAGATGAGGTCAGGAATTCTTTTTTTTAACTCAAAGATATTTTATTTTCCCAATTACATGTAATAATAATTTTCAACATGCATTTTCCAATATTATAAGATCCAAACCATCTCCCTCCTTCTCTTCCCTCCCCCACTAGAAGATGGTCAGCAATTTGAAATCAGGAATTCTTGATTTTTGTGTTGTCATGGACCCTGTTGGCAGTCTGGCAGTATGGACCCTTTCTCAGAATAATATTTTCATTTTAATTCATAACTATAAAAATGCTAAATTTTATTTAAAGGTTAGAGAAAAACAAGATGTAATTTTTTCTCATCCACGTTCAAAGACCCCCTAAAATCTATCCATGGACCCCAAAGGGATTCATGGATCTCAGGTTAAGAACTCCTGAACTAGATGAACTCAAAGGATCTTTTTTAACCTAAAAAAACAATAATTATAATTACTGGATTATATATATACACACACATCATGTTCCTAATATGTTTAATCATTTTCATTCTTGTCTGTCTCTTCATGACATTATTTGGAGCTTTCTTGGCAGAGATACTGGAGTAATTTGCCCTATCCTACTCTAGTTCATCTTATATACAATAAAAGTGAGGCAAACATGATTAAAAACTTTCCTAGGGTCACACAGCTAGTATCTGAAGCTAGATTTGAACTCAGGAAGATGAGCCTTCAGTGTACCAACTGCTGGAGAGTCAGACAAAACAAACTCAAAAATAAATCAGGGTTTGAGGAGCATATGCCATATGCATAAATAACTAAATGTAAAGCATGCCTCCAACAGCATCTGTCATTTAAGGACATGTTAAGTTTTCAGACTAGCTAGTTTTTATAAAGGGCTTTAAGGTTTGCAAAGTACTTTACAAATATCTTATTATCCTCATAGTAATCCGGAAAGGTAGGTACTATTATTATTCCCATTTTACAGTTAGGGAAACTGAGACAGTGACTTGCCTAAGGTCACACAATTAGCAAGTGTCTGAGATAAGATTTTAACTCGGGTCTTCTTTAAAAAAAAAAAATTAAAGGGAAAGCTGGGTGGCTCAGTGGATTGAGAGTTAGGCCTAGAGATGGGAGGTCCTAGGTTCAAATCTGGCCTCAGACACTTAGCTGTGTGATCCTGGGCAAGTCACTTAACCCCCATTACCTAGCCCTTACCACTCTTCTGCCTTAGAGCCAATACACAGTATTGATTCTAAGATGGAAGGTAAGGGTTTAAAAAAAATTAAAAGAAAACAACCTTACCTTCTGTCTTAGAATCAATACTGTGTGGCAATGGGGGTTAACTAGGATGTGTCTGAGTCTAGATTTGAACCCAGGACCTCCCATCTCTAGGCCTGGCTCTCAAGCCACTAGCTGCCCCCTTGAACTCAGGTTTTCTTGATATCAGGTCCAGTCCCTCTGTCCTGTCTCTTACACTCTTCTTCACTTAGAAAATTAGCCTGGAAAAAGTGACAGTTGGCTGTGTGCTTTAGCTACAGCCAGTTCACCTCATTCAACCCAGTAGTATCCATTGTTTCCCAACAAAGAAGGGTCCTAAAGAAAGAAGACACAGAATCAATAAATTTGGAAGCATTTTTTCATTCAACAACCACTTTTCAAGGAGCTACTATGTCCCAAAGCAATGTGTTAGGTGCTGAAGATGCAAAGACAAACAGAAAAAAGTCCCTGTTCTTAAGGAACTTAAAAATCTCTGACCCCTTCCATCAGAAGATGTTCTCCATTTGGAGCAAACATTCTGGTTTCTGAGTCCTGTAAGCAGACTTCTTAGAAACATAAGCCTGATTGTCCTGAATGGTTATGAGTCCTGAAGTCCTTAACAGGAAAACAAATGGTCCTAAACTCATGCGAGCCCCTGAGGGTACATTTAATCTGTCTTGTGATTGTGAAAGGCAGCAAACATGAAAACATGAGGGGGAAGGGTTAAAAAAAAAAAAAAAAAAGATGGTGTATATATAGGTATACCTATCCAAAAGGCAGAATGTCCTGGGAGAAGAGCCAGTCCTAGATATAATGGTAACTCTTCCTTCCCAGGTATCTAGTCAATTAATCAATTAACCAGCATCTATTAAACTCATACTATATACTAATCTGGGGGTAGCTAAATAGTACAATAGATGTACCAGACCTGGAATCAGGAAGATTCATCTTCTTAAGTTCAGATCTGGCCTCAGACATGTATTAGCTGTGCGACCCTGGACAAGTCACTTAATTCTAGTTGTTTCAGTTTCCTTATCTGTCGAATGAACTAGAAAAGGAAATGGAAAACCACTCCAGTATCTCTGCAAATAAATAAATAAATGAATGAATAAATAAATATATAGATATGCATATATCATCACAAAGAGTTGGACATAAGTAGAAAAACAACTAAACAACAACATGCACTTATTACTGGGAATTCAATGATGAAGGTACAACAGTCCCTGCTTTTGAGGTGCTTACAGTGCAACCAGACTGGATTGACAATCATTTACTGATTACTGTTTTGACCAGAACCAAGTCAATGCTACTTGCCAGAGGTAGAAACCAATTATGAAGTCAGCAATATATACCCTCATCTCCCAGGGAAGACTAATGTATATACACAGATGTGCTGTCCAGAAATTCACTTAACACTAAAATTATTATAGTGATACCTAAAGAAGGAGTAAAGACTGTATCTGACACCCAGGAAAGTGAAGTATAAGTAAACTAGTAAGAAGAGCTCAGAGTTTGAGACTTCCACTAGAGAGCATGCCAATTGTAGAAGGTGAACCTTTGTTCGCTGAACTAACAATTCTTTTTGCCTCAGATGACCTTAAGTCCCTTTTTGCCTCATTTTTTCTTTATTTCTTTCCCAGATCATAGGTCATTGAATAGTTATCCTGAGAGAAGGACTGTTTGGCAGCTACTTCTGGAATTGTAGAGTTACTGTGTTCCAGAGCCAGTGTTGCCTGTCTGTTGCATCCTTTTTCCAACTTTTCCACCAAGAATGGTATTATTGCCTGTCTGGCTAAAACATCAGGACTTTGTGGGGACCTCAAACAATACAGATCTGAATGCTCTGGGGCACACTTTCTGAGCATGAATCCCAGTCTGAGTTGCCAAAATCAAAGGGAATTATAATCTCACAAAAGACACTTGAAATTTGGGACATAAATGTGCAAACAGAAAAAAAAATATTGCTTCTGACTCTCTGGACTTTGCCAACATACCCCAGCTGCCTTTTCATAATGGGATTTCTTTATCACCAGTGCCTTTCTCACATTGGTAGTTCTACCACTATGTTCCCTTTCTCCCATTGGTAGATTTAACTGGAGTCTCATTTTGAGGAAGAGTCTTAGTAAAATCATCCATTAAGCCTCTCCTGGTTCTTCTTCTGACTCTGTGGACTTCATTACTATGCTTCATCTCCATAACCCTGCTTTAACCCCATTTTCTGTGGTCTTTCTCCTTTAGAATGTAAGCTCCTTGAGGACAAAGAGTATCTTTCTTTTTTGCTTATATTTGAATCTCTAGTACTTGGCGCAGTGCATGGCACATAGTATTTAATGAATGCTTGTTGATTTGGCTTGCCTGTTGTTGTTGTTGTCCTACTTCATTCTTGAAGAGGTCCAATGACATCACAAAATGATGTCTTGACTTGTGAGTGAATTGGAAGCACAAAGTTGTTGGTCTCATTCTCTCTTCCAGAGTCATCAAAGTTTAGTGACAAGACAAAAGGCAGGACAACTGTAGATGGCCTGGGATGTAATGAATGACCTTGGTGTCTTCAATGGCTAACCAAACTCTGAGCACTCTATAGTGCCCATTTCAGTGGTTTTCATGGCTGTTAGGTTAAATTTTTCTCACCTGCCTATTCCACTGGGGAAGGACTTCACATGCTTGAGTAAAGACTCCTTTAACTCACCAATGGGTTTGTAGCCCATCAGTCACCCACAACCTGGTTGGCCCATCTGCCAAGATGGTTTACTAAAGTGTGGCCGTTGCACACGCTACAGCTTCTTGGAATCATAGGTGAGAGTTGAATGCCAGGTGGACATCAAAGGAAGATAACTAACTCTGAAAAGGGCTTGAAAAACCCTCACACCAGAGGTGCCAGTTCTCCTTGAAGAGTGCAGGTGGCCAGTGAAGGTCTGTGAGAAGTAACATAAACCAAGAAGCAAAGCAATGATGCTAAAGAAGGTATGGAACAGTCCCCAGAAGTGATCCTATTGTTGAGGCAGTAGCAGACACGAAGGGTGTACAGTGCAGTATTGTGTTGTATGGAACTGTCACTGATCGCACACATGGTAGAAGGAAGCAGCTGTTGCTATCTAACACATAAAGCCTAAGGACAACGGAAGTTTTACATGATAATTTTAGACACACGAATCAAGGGAGGACCTTAGAACTAGTAAGAATTAGATTTAACTGACCCAAGATGGCTATAGAGGTCCCTAAGACATATGACAGATGTTCATTATATGCAAAGAAAAGTGTTACCAATTTGTGCTGCATCTCTGGAACATAACAAACACAAGCAAATCTTTAGAAATTGTCTGCATTTACTTTTTTTAAAGCCCTTGCCTTCCATCTAAGAATCAATACTGTATATTGGTTCCAGGCAAAAGGGAGAGCTAAGTAATGGGGGTTAAGTGGCTTGCCCAGGGTTACCCAAATAGGAAGTGTCTGGGGTCAAATTTGAACCCAGGACCACCCATCTCTAGATTCGTTGAGTCACTTAGCTGTCCCCTTTGAATTAACTTTTTATCTCTGGAAGGAGATTGTCACATATTGGTAGTGAATGACCATTTTACAAGGTATGCACAGGCATTTTCATCCAAGAACTGAAAAAGGTTCCCAAATTGGAGGAAAAGTATTGTGTAACTTCTAACCACAGGAATGCAAATGATAAACAAAGTCTCCAAGCCATAAAGAAATAGGTTTTTTGGGAGATGGTTAGTCTTACAATAAAGCCGGACTTCTGGCCAAGACCAAAAGATACCCAACCTTGTGAGAGGACTTCTTTTATACCCCAAAGTATATCACGACTTATGAAATAATTGAAGACAGTGATAAAAATAGAGAGATGTGGATTGGTTGAAATAATCAGAAAATGATGACTTGAAAGTCACTTGATAGACAAGAGGAGAGCAGGGGAGCCTGAACCCTACTTTCTAAGCCTAATGATGTATTCTAAGATGACCAGGGTAAGGAGGAGGTGCCAGGCTTTAAAGTGGGGCAAAAGCCTGATGATGTATAAGGGGTGTATACAAAGGTAAAGAAGTGTCACCAGTCTTCTAATCAAGGCAAAAGACTCTGCGCTAATGAAGGCCCAGTCACAAATTCAAGATCATGATTGCTGAGGGTGCGTGACATAGCAATTTTAAAGGCTAAGGCTAAAACTGAGGCTAACGATGATTAACAAGCAGTTATTTTTATTTATTATTAGTAGTATGAACAATTATTATTAACAAAAATTATTATTAACCATAATCATTTAAGCAGTTATCTTACTTTAAAACTTATACTAGAATGATCACAAAAAATCACATAATTAACTTAATACTACTGCTAACATTAAAATCTAATCCTTATATAAGGAGGTCGGGGATTTTTCACCCACAAAAGTATTCCTCTGACCTTCTTTACCTTCTCACATTAGTAGCTCTACCTTGATAGTCTGGTTCTAGACTTCAAAACTATGTCTTCACACCAGGAACCTTCATCCTTTCCTCCCTTTTCCCTCCCCCCACCCCCCAATTTTAGTCCCTTTTTGTGTGTTGTCTCTCCTTATTAGAATGTAAGTTCCTCAAAGGTCAGGAACTATCTTTCTTTTTATTTGCATTTGCATCCCCAGAGTTTAGCACATCTGACCCATAATAAATGCATGTTTCCTTCCTTCCCTCCCTTTAGGGGCATGGATTTCCTGCCAAGAGCCATTCTAACCAAGGGTGATAGATGTTTTAGAAACATACTTCTCAAGGAGATGTTAGCTTTGGCTGGCATCATGAAGTCAGAAATCTGAGCATTTCAATCATCTTCTGCTGGGTATTTCAGGAATGCAGGGAACAGAACAAAAATCTCCGTGGTATCAACATGTGTCATTTCTTACACGTGCATGAAATTCCAAAAGGAAGGACACCAGATTTGCTGGTGCTTAGGCAAGAATCACACCTACATACCTTTAGGAAAGAATCACACCTAACTATTGACTTAGGCTTTCAAATCTCAAAAGATGGAGAGACAGCAGATATTTATAACCTTGGGTGAGGAAAAACTGAAAGAAACTTACTTCCTAGATATAACTTTGGTTCAGATAAGTTCTAACAGAAAAGAAGTGATGGTACAAAGAGCAACTTTGTTGTCAAGACCCTCAAATTTGGACAGAAAAACCTTGATCTTCATGAGACACAAAAGTTGGTAGATTAATCAAAAGTTACTTATATTGTCTGTGAAAAGAACAGCAACCTTTACTGTTTATAGAACAGTGCCAAAGATTGGCAGGGACACATCAAAACCAATTCAAGGCAACTACTTATTGCCCGTAGGGAAATTAGCTGATACCCTGTTGAGCATATGAATGCTGATGGACACTTAGCTCAGTAGACCCTAAGTAAATTAGACAGTTTGGGGTTTTTTTTTTCCTATCTTTATTTAGAGTCCACTATAGTCTGATATGGTTATGCGATTCTGGTGTTTCTAGATCAAAGAGAAAATATATTCCTTACTAGATGTACAAAGAGTACATAAACCAGACAATGGCTCAGAAACAGGTATTTCAAGGTATTTAAGAAGGTTCTGCATGCTCTAACTCCACAACTAGTGCACACAAGGAGAGAGGACTGACCCTGGAGGCAACATTTTGCTGCTTAGAACTTCAGCCACAGAGTCTCCTAGGGCATAGATATGCCCACAGAGGTAACTTGGATTGCAAGCCACAGGATCAAATTTAGCATGGGAAGACCCTGAGTTAGAGATCAAAGGTGAAATAAGCAGAACAAAGAGGCCATTTATGCTTTAACATTATAAAAATAAGCAATTTTGAAAGACTTAAAAACTTTGATCAACACAATGACCAATCGAAATTCCAGAGGACAAATGATAAAGAATGCTGCCCATCTCCTGAGAGAGAAGTAGTGGGTTAAATATGTAGAATGGTGCAGGACAAATATAGGAATTTGTTTTGCTTGACCATGCATATCTGTTGGTTTTTTTTTAATCTTCATTTTATCATGCCTATCTGTTACAAGGGTATTGTTTTTCTTTTTTCTGGTGGAGCCAAGGCAAAAGGGAGAGAAAAGAAATGCTTGTCAGCTGAAAGAAAATTTTATTTTTAAAAGTTCAGATTTCGAAATGCAGAATTATAATTCTGGAGACTATGAACCATCTCCTAGTTCCCGTATAGTGCAGACAGGGCAGCAGGTCATGAGAGGGCTATGTCTAGTCGACTTGTGATCAGACTAACTTATATTCTTGTATTTCATTTATAGGTACAGATGTCTTTTCCCCCTTTATAAGATTAAATCTTTGCGATTAGGAGATTTCACCTATCGCATTTGTAATCCCAGCGTCTAGCAGTGCCTGGCACGTAGTAGGCACTTAATAAATGTTTGTTGATTGACAAAGAGGATTACCTGAGGCTCAGAAAAATCAAGCAGCTTGCAATACAATGACCCAGGACAATTCTGAGGGATTTATGGTAAAGACCCTACCCACATTCAGAGGAAGGATTGCAGGAGAGGAAACATAAGAAAAACAACTGCTTGAACGCATGGGTCGGGGTGGACATGATTGAGGGTGTGGACTCGAAACTACCACACCAATGCAACTACCAACAATTTGGAAATTGGTCTTGACACATGACAAAACTAGTGGAAATGCGCATCGGCCATGGGTGGGGGGAGTGCAGGGTGGGGGTGGGGTGAAGGGGAAAGGTGGAGCATGGATCATGTAACCATGTTAAAAATGAATATTAATAAATGTTAAAAAAAAAATCAAGCAGCTTGAGGGACAGAAAACAAAATAAATACTGAGACATTTCAGGCGTGGGGGAAGGGCACCGGGGGCTGGGAGAGATCAGGGGAAGGCCTGCAGCAGAGAGGTTAAGCCTTTAAAGGAGCTCGGGATTCCAAGAGGCTGGGGAGAGAAGACGGAGCCTCACACGTTGGACTGGGAGGACCTAGGCCCAGCGGGGCACGACAATGCAGGCCTAGTGCTCTAGCCCTCGGCACGGCGCAGCTCTCCCGGAAAGGGGTGGGCTCTAGATCCGGGGAGGAGCGGGAGGCGTGGAGACCAGCCCGGCCTGAGAATAAAGGCCGGGGCCGGGGGCGTGAGCAAGTCTCGGAAAGGGCTTCGGTCCCGCCCCGCCCCGCTATCCACCCCGCCCCGAACCTGCACTTCTTAAGTCTTCCTCTAGGGAGCAGGGCAATGAGACTGACTGCGCGACTGATGAAGGTGTTTATTACCCGGAGGATCCCCCCTGAGGGGCAGGCCCTGCTGGACCAGGCCAAAATGTAAGAGGGGCACCCCCGACTCCCATCCCACTCGCGAGCCTCGGCTCCAGTCGTTTCTCGACCGGCTCTCCCCGACTTCCGGAGTCCGCATACGCCCGGGAGCATGCCCGCCCGCTGTTAGCGCGCGCCGGCCGAGCACCCGGGGAACCCCGCTTGAGCCCGGAGAAACCCAGGCCTCAAGGGCGAGCTTAACTTGTACGCCTGCAGATACCCCCTTCCCTCTCTTGCTTATCTTCTTGCCCACTCCAGCACCTGTGCTTAGTTTGTAAAGCCGGGACTCCCGCCCCCTGCCTCAGTCCTGTGCCCACACTCCACGCACATGCTTAATTCATACACCCAGAGGGCTTGTCTGTCCACTCGTGTCCTCAGCCTGCACGGCCCCCGCCGCCGCCTCGGGCCTCTCCCCCAACCCCAACCTGGGTTTGCGCCTCTCCTCCCTCATCTAGTTAAGTTGCCGCACCCTGGATCCAAGTCCCGGGACCCAAGTGTCAGCCTTAGAGTTGGTTTCTCTGTTTTTTGTTTTTGTTTTTTTAAACCCTTAACTTCTGTGTATTGGCTCCTAGGCAGAAGAGCGGTAAGGGTAGGCAGTGGGAGTCAAGTGACCTGCCCAGGGTCACACAGCCGGGAAGTGTCTGAGGTCACATTTGAACCTAGGACTTCCCGTCTCTAGGCCTGACTCTCAATCCACTGAGCTACCCAGCTGCCCCCTAGTTTCTCTGTTTTAAAACAATTGGGCTCCCCAAGAGGGAAAGGAGGGAAGGTGCAATGGCCCAAACTTCTCCAGGTCTTAGGTTGGCGTCCTAAGAATTGTCCGGCGCTTGGGGGAGTAGAAGAGGAAGAGAGTCCAGAAAAAGCATGCCGTGGTGGGGGGAGGGAAGGAGAGGGAGAGGGAAAGAAGGAGAGAGAGAGAGAGGGAAAGAAGGAGAGAGAGAGAGAGAGAGAGAGAGAGAGAGAGAGAGAGAGAGAGAGAGAGAGAGCGAGAGAGAGCGCTCCTGCTGCCTGCATTTGCAACCTTTGCCTCTTTTTTTTACCGTCGGTGCCCATTTGCGGCTTTGCCTGGACATACTTTTGAGTTGCCAATACCAGTTATGTCGGTTACACCTTGCAGCTTGTGATGTTTTCAGCAAGGTTTCATTCAAGTCTGAAACGGAGATCACAAGCCAGCCAGCCGCTGGCTGCAGTGGCTCCTTAGCAGGCCACCGTAGTAAGGGACAGATTAGGAAATAGTGCGTACAGACATTGCGGTCCAAAGTTCAAAAGGCAATGGAATGCCAGGGCCCGAAAAGACCTTGGAGCTCATTCAGGCCAACTCCTTCCCTCTTACTAATGAGGAAAAGGGGAGCATTTAAGAGGTCAGATAACTTGCTGACTGTCACAGGGCTGGTAAGTTCTTGGGTTTGTCTGTGTGACCTTGTACCTCAGTTTCCCCATCTTTAAAATGGAGGGGTTAAACTCCACGGCCACTGGGAGCTCTCCCATTTCTAGATCCATGGATCCGAAGATCCTATGATTTCTAAAGGTCTTTATAAGACCTACACACCTTAGGGTCAATTAGGTTATTTTGCTATCTTGTGTTTCTAAAAGATCTGTTCAGACTGAAATAGAATTGCAAGACAGGGTAGCTTTGAGATTCTCAGGATTTCTACCAAGTACCCTTTTAGCATGTTTACCAAGTCTGGCTTTAATTATTTCTTGTTCTATGGGTGCATTCTAAAAATCTTTAAAAACAAAGTTTAGTTGTACATTTTTCTTCCTGAAAATCTTTTAAAAATAAAATCTAGTTGTACATTTTTGTTTCTGAAAATGTTTTTTAAAAACTTGTACATTTTTCTTCTTGAAAATCGTTTGAAATTAAATTTAGTTATACATTTTTCTTCCTCTTGAAAAGGACTGGGGAAGTAGAAATGTGCATATGTTGCTCTTCAATCATAATTTTATTGAGGTTTTTTACAAAAACTCATTGAGACCCACTCCTTGGTAGGGTCCCCCAGTCAGAGTGTTTTGGTACAAGCTATATAATAGTGCCTAGCTCTCAGGGTTGTTGTGAGGATCAAATGAGCTACAGAAAGGGCCTTTGCAACCTTAAAATGCTATATAAATGCTATTGGTGTCAATATAGCACCTTCCTTGGAGCCATGATCATTATCTCCCCCTCCCCTTCCCATTGCTGGATTCACAGGCTAACCACACGTGTGTGATAGTCCAGAGTGGGCAGAAAGTATGCATGGGAGGGAGGGAGATATTCCCAGGGGCACTAATTAAACATCTCTGTGGAGTGGGGGCCCAGGATAGCAAAGTGACCTTTTTGGGTGTTGCATGCCCTCAATGATCTTTTTTTTTTTTTGGTGGGTTTTCTTACAGCCAAGGTGCCATATTAACATTGTTGGGTAATATTCTATGACCTAATATCACCTTCACCAAAGGTCAAAAAATAAAATCAATTTTATTCTTTTGGGATTACCCTCCCTCCCCATGTCCTACTCTGCAATGGATGATTCAAGATAAAATCTGTTAATGCTTGACTTGTGGAGGTCAAAGGAAGACAGAAATGGAAATAAGGCAATAAGTAATCAGTAAACTCAGCCCGATTTTTTGTGATCTTCCTTCAGAAAAGTTAAGCCCTAGTTTGTACAAATCTGTTCATCATACCTTGTGATGTTGTAATAATAATTCTTAGGTGGAGATAATCATCTTTCAGCCATTTTTTCAGTTGTGTCCCATTCTTTATGACCCCCTTTTGGGGTTTTCTCAGCAAAGATACTGGAACGGTTGGCCATTTCCTTCTCCAGCTCATTTTACAGATGAGGAAACTGAGGCAAACAGGATGACTTGCCCAGGGTCACACAGTAGGAAGTGGCTGAGGCCAGATTTGAACGCAGGAAAATGAATATGGCTTACTCCAGGCCCAGTCTCATAATGTTATGAAGAAAGCTCTTTCTTTGTAAACTTTCATGGGCTTAAACATAAGTTACTATGTAATCTATGTATATAGACATTCTGTTTTTTTGTTTTTCACTCCTGAAACATGGTGAAATGTTAGCCCCCAATATAGGCTATACCCAAATCCCCCAGTCCAACTAGAACAAAACCTTTAGGGGCAGCTGGGTGGCTCAGTGGATAGAGAGCCAGTTCTAGAGATGGAAGGTCCTGTGTTCAGATCCAGCCTCAGGCTCTTCTTAGCTTTATGACCCAGGGCAAGTCACTTAACCCTAATCACCTAACCCTTACTGTTCTTCACCTTGGAAAAGATACTTAGTAGCAGTTCTAAGACAGAAGATAAGAGTTTAATTAAAAAGAAAAGAGCAAAACCTGAGTGCTTCTCTTATTTCCCTTTACCTCTTTAAAAAAAGGATGTTACGGGGGTAGCTGGGTAGCTCAGTGGAGTGAGAGTCAGGCCTAGAGACAGGAGGTCCTAGGTTCAAACCCGGCCTCAGCCACTTCCCAGCTGTGTGACCCTGGGCAAGTCACTTGACCCCCATTGCCCACCCTTACCAACCTTCCACTTAGGAGACAATACACCAAAGTACAAGGGTTTAAAAAAAAAAAAAAAAAAAAAGGATGTTACCAGTGAAAGTGATGAAGACAAAGAGATGGGTGATGATGAAAAGGAATAAAATGTTGGCTTGAACTAAATAAAATTTAAATATTTGTGGCAACCACATGTTTTAATATAATTTTATATACTTCAAAAGCGGTAATGTTTGTAAAGTGCTTATGTAGCACAGGATATGGCATATAGTGAGTCTCTAATAAATGTATCAAGGCAGTTTGTGCCTCAGTGGATAGAACACTGAGCCTGGAGTCAGGAAGACCTGAATTTAAATCCAACTTCAGAAATTTCCTAGCTGGGTGACCCAGGCAAGTCACTTAACCTCTGTATTTCTCAAGAAGAAAATGAGAAACCTCTCCAGTATCCTTGCCAAGAAAACCCCATGGACAGCTATGGTCTGTGAGGTCATGAAGAGTCAGACACGAGGAACAACAAAAATACTTACTCCCTTCCCCCCACACAGGCCCTTCCCCACCCAAATTGGTGGTTAAAGTGCTAGATTTGGAGTCATTAAAATTCTGGTTTCAAAGGTTCGACTTTTGACACCAAAAAAGGCAAAACTTTCCCGAGTTTCAGAAAACTTTAAGCCCAGTCTGTTAATTATATAGAAAGGTTAAGATTTGCTTTGGATGGGTAGGATGTCACATGATATTTGCAAACCAATAGTCTAAGGCTTCAGGATTGCTTAACAAAAAAATCACTAATAAAAAGTTTGGGTGATTTTTGTAAATAGGAAACACTTTGGAAGTACAAGATAACAACAATAAAAATTGCTTCATTTAAGTAAAGGACAAAATAAAAGTTATTTGAGGTTCCATGTTTAATACAGTGAAAATCCTTATAATGAAGGTAAATTTGAATAACTCCAAAGCACAAAATGCTGATGAACTGCCCTTGCTACAATTCTTAATACCCAAAACATCCTACTGCAAGAGATTCAAGAACAATGGTGGGGCAGCTAGGCAACTCAGTAGATAAAGAGCCAGGTCTGGATATAGGAGGTCTTGGGTTCAGATGTAACTTCAGATACTTCCTAGCTGTGTGACCCGGGGCAAGTCATGGGCAAGTCACTTAACTCTGTTTGCCTCAGTTTCCTCATCTGTCATATGAGCTGAAGAAGGAAATGGCTAACCACTCCAGTATCTTGGCCAAGAAAACCTCAAGTGGAGTCATGAAGAGTTGGACAGGAATGAAACGATTGAACCTCAACAGGGAACAGTATATAAAGAGTTGGGTCAGGGAATGGGGGAGAAGATAGTATGGAAATGTGCTGGTGAAGACCTGGATTCCTATAGGAGAAGGCCAAAGCTAGCCTGAAAGAGCCTTATGTGGTTCCAAAAGTGGGATTCCAAGTTCCCGTGGGGAGGTGACTTGGTATAGATGTGGCTTCCAAAGGATAGATGCTCTTACACCTTTGTCTTTGTATTCCAAGAATTCCACACAAAGCCAGGCACCCAAGACAGGCTTAATAAATGCTTGATTAACTGGGAAGAGTACCCAACAAATGTTAACCAGAGCATCTGGATACCTGAGCTCTGGGTCTGATTCTAGTGCTAGTTAGCCGTAGGGGTTGAATGTAGTCATTTAAGCCTTAGTATCATTCCTTTGGCAAGTGAGAAAGATAGAAAGGCCCCTTTTTAAGTCTTAAGTAAGGCTGACAGGATAAATGTCTCATTAAGAAATTATAAAAAAATGCACATAAATGCAGAGTTTTAATTAAAATGGATTCAGTTAAACCCACTTTTCTTGTTCAGTCATCTCAGCCTCATCTGAATCTTTGTGACTCCCATTTGGGTTTGGGGGGAGAGGTTTGGGCAAAGACACTGGAGTGGTTTGCCATTTCCTCCTCTACCCTATTAACAAAATGAGGAAACTGAGGCAAACTGGGTTAAGTGATTTGCCTCAGATCACCCAGCTGGCATATGTCTCATGTCAGATTTCAGCTCAAAAAGAAGTCTCCTTCACTCTAGCTTGGCACTTTATCCACTGTGCCACCTCGCCAACCCAGACTACATGGAAGGCCTTTCTAAACCCAAGTCACTTAGCCTCTCTGAGGGTCAGTTTTCTCATCTGTAAAATGGGAATAATATAACACCTCCATCGCAGAGTCATGAGAATCAGGGATGGTAATAACACTGCATCTCAGACACTTCACAAATGTCCAAGCACCATATAAATGTGAGCCGTTGTTATTAAGGACAACTATAGTTGTCCTCATCTTGAAGTTTATACAGCTAGCTGGGTAACTCTTCTTTAATCTTTCAGTTGTAAAGTACAGCATTGGAACACAGATGAACCTATACCAAGAGAGGATTTGTTGAAAGGCATTGCCGGAGCACATGGTCTGCTTTGCCTTTTGAGTGATAAAGTAGACAAAAAAGTCCTGGATGCTGCAGGTGTGTATTTGGGATCCCAGACTGAAATTTTGAACTATGTACTCTAAGGACCCTGGACAGTTCCTGGTTGAACCTCCCTTGTGTTTTGGAATTGGTACCTGCTCCTAATCCATTTTTTGTTTTTAAATTTGTTTGATCCAACTTACTAAATGCCTATTTTTCTGCCAGACTTGGCTGTGCAAAGCACTAGAAATAAAGATAAAAATGAAACCATTCCAGCCCTCTGTTCCTGCCCTCAAGACCTGTTCATAAATAACCCTTTACTATAAGATAGGGCCTGAGAGCTGGACGGTAGAAGGTCAGGCAGCATGCTTCCAAACCATACAGTGGGATAGGACATCAAGGAAATGGCACCCGAGTTAAACCTGCAAGAAGGAAGGGTTGGGGGAGAGGAAGCAGGGGGTAACCAGCAATAGAGAAGAGGGGGAGGAAGGGGAAGAGGAAGAGTCCCTTCCAAGTGTAGGGAATGCATGATCAAGAGCACAGAGATGGCTTTTGTTGCAAGATATAAAACTGTTTAATTTGACCTCAGTTTAATTGACATCTATAGCCTTTTTTTAGGGTACTTTAAAAAAAAACCCTGACCTTCCATCCTAGACTCAATACTGTGTATTGGTTCTAAGGTAGGAGAGTAGTGAGGGCTAGACAATGAGGGTTAAGTGACTTGTCTAGGGTCACATACTAGAACATGTCTGAGGTCAAATTTGAACCCAGGACCTCCCATCTCTAGACCTGACTCTCAATCCACTGAGCCATCTAGCTGCCTCTAAATTGTAGTCTATAGAATTACATTGAAATCAAGATAAAATTTTTTCCCATCCAAGTTCACAGACCCTCTAAAATATGTACATATGAAAGAGAGAGAGAAAGAGACAGAGAAAGACAGAGACCCACCTCAGGTTAAGATATCCTGGGTTGAAATGACCTCTAATGTCCTTTCCAGCCCAAATTCTACAATCCTATGCCTGATCTTTGTACCCACAGTGCCTTACACAATGTAGCCCTTTAATAAGTGTTGGTTTTGTGTAGCCAAATGCCAATAGAAGGCCTGTTGGCAGAAAAAACTGAATTGGGCCCAAAAGAGCAAGAACAAAGGTCACATTTCCTAAAAAGAAAGCAAGCCATGTTAGATAATATATTTCTCTCTTCCATGGGTATTGTCAGGATTAATGTTTAAAACATCTCAAATTCTATCATGGAAGAAAAATAATTTTTGGTTTCTTTCTACTTATCAGGATCCAACCTTAAAGTAATCAGCACACTGTCTGTGGGAGTTGACCATCTTGACCTGGTTGAAATTAAAAAGCGGTAAATGCAGCTTTTGTTCTTTTCTAAAGCGCATTAGGGATCTTAGGAGTTACTGGAGGGGAAAGAAGAGAATTCTTAATAAGTCAGACAAAAGGATTGACTCGGAAAGTGGAAGGATTAAGTAGAACTCTGGAAAAGGGAAGTAAAGGGATATTCTCTGTGGCACTTATGGAAACTTTGTTTCTTGCATTTCTAGAGGGATCCGTGTGGGCTACACGCCAGACGTTCTGACCGATGCCACAGCAGAGCTTGCAGTTGCCTTACTCCTCACCACCTGTCGGCGGCTGCCTGAGGCCATAGGGGAGGTGAAAAAGTAAGTATGTGTAAGTCAGAAAGATTGAGAGTGGCTCTCTATCTCTCTCTCCGTCTCCCTCTCTCTCTCTCTTCCCTTGCTCTCCCTCTCTCTCTGTCTTTCTCTATCTCTCTGACTCTCTCCTTCTTTCTGTCTCCATCTCTCTTCTTTGTCTCTCTCCCTCCTTTCTGTCTCTCTTTTTCTCTCCTCTGTCTCACCTTCTGTCTCTCTCTCTGTCTCTCTCTTCCCTCTCCCTCTCTCTCTCCTCTTTACCTCTCTTTCTCTGTCTGTCTCTCCCTTTCTGTGTGTTATTCTCTGCCCATCTCTCTCCCTTTCCTCTTTTTTAATCTTTCTCTTCTCTCTCTTCTGTTCTCTTCCTATCTCTTCTCTTTTTCTCTTTCTTTTTTTCTTGTTCTCTTCCTGTGTCTATCTCTCTTTTTAACTATGGTGCATATTTTATTATAGTCTTTTTTTATTTAGCTAATGAATGTATGGTAACTTTTTATTAACTTGGCATATGTTCATTAATCATAGTACTCCATTCCCTTGACAGTGTCAGGTCAAAGAGAGTAAAACTTCCTGAGGAGATTTTGTTTTAGCTGATTGTTAACATGTATGAGGGAACTACTGTGTAGACAAATTTTAAACTTTTTCTTTTTTTTATTTATCTTTTTCAAAGCAGATAAATTGAGACTTGCATGGATTTTCCTCCAAAGGTTAAAAGGAGCAGGACCCTCATTTGCCCTTCATCATATAGAAACTTCTAACTCACCATGCTGCTGAGTGCATTAAGTAAAAAAAAAATGTGTTTTGGAACTTGAAAATACAAACAATACCTGGTGATTTAGCATAATTAAGGCCTACATTTTCTACATATCCAGTTTTTCAAAATGAATCTCTTCTATCTTGTTACCAGAGGCATCCATACTGTCTCAAAGTGTTTTGTTTTTTGAGAACAAATTTTGTAAAGCAGAAGAAGTACTGATCTTGAGTCAGAGGACTTGGTTTTGAGTCCTAGGTTTAATACTTACCACCTTTGAAACCTCAGGCAAGTCAATACACTATTCCAAACCTCAGTTTCCTGATCCCAAAACTAGGGATATAATACACAGTACCCACATCACAGGTTGGAAAGCATTGTAAACCATAAAGTACTATTCAAACAAAAGCTCCTGTATTTCTTTCCCCTTCGTTTGTGGCCATACCTTCCTTATTCCTCCCCACACTGCCACTTAGAAGAGCATCAGCACAATTTGCCAGGAGTGAGAACTGCCTCTGCATTCCATTTCATCTTTTTTTTTTTTTACATTTTTATTTTGAATATTTTCCCATAGTTACATGTTTCATGTTCTTTCTCTCTTCCCCAAACCCCCCTAACCTCCCTTAGCTGATGCACAATTCCACTGGGTTTTACATGTATCATTGATTAAGACCTAATTCCATATTATTGATAGTTGGACTAGAGTTATTGTTTAGTGTCTACATCTCCATCAGTCCATGTGTTCAAGCAGTTGTTTTTCCTCTGTGTTTCTCCTCCCACAGTTTTTCCTCTGAATGTGGCTAGTTTTCTTTCTCATAAGTCCCTCAGCCTTTCTCTGGATCATTGCATTGCTGCTAATAGAGAAGACCATTTCGTTCGATTGTACCATCAGTCTCTGTGTACAATGTTTTCCTGGATCTGCTCCTTTCACTCTGCATCAATTCCTGGAGGTCATTCCAGTTCACGTCATTCCATTTCATCTTGATAAACATTTATTAATGCTTGCTGTGTGCAAAGCCTTGTTCAAAAATGAGTGATTGTTACATTTATATTTATGGGTATCAGTGCCCCAGCTAACTTGTAGGGTTTCTGACTCTCCTAGAACCAAAGCTTCATAAACCTAACAGTTGAACTGTTGCTTTGACCCCTGTGGGTGTTCAATTAAGTAAGATGTGCCTAGAGTTGGGGTTTTTTTTAATTGATTTGATTAGTCTTTTCGGCCATAGAGTCATACCTATGTCCCACTTTTGTCTCCTACAAAACATTATCTTGACCTGAGTTATGTAGCTGCCCTGTCTGCTACAAAGAGTTGGATATGACTAAAAAATGACTGAACAACATACTTGAGGTATAATATTAAATTCTTGCCAAAGAATTTTAGTTTTTTTTTCTTTTCTTTTTATTCCAGTGGTGGTTGGACTTCATGGAAGCCACTCTGGTTGTGTGGCTATGGGCTTACAAACAGCACAGTTGGAATTATTGGTCTGGGAAGGATAGGTAATGTCTCATTTCTGCTTTTTATACCATTGATTAGAATTAAGGACATACATAATAATCTTCTGTCTGAAACATTGCTGAGTAATCCTTAGGGAAAAAAAAGTTTAAATGTTTTTAAATTTGTTTTTTTCCTTCTCACCAAAGAGTTCCTTGTACTAATGAAATCACAGATCTGAAGTTTTAAAAAGCCCACTTACTATAGAGTCAAAAAGACATTGGTACATGGGCTACCACAGTCTGAACCTTTGTTTCTAGATCCATAAAATGGGGGTTGTAAAAATAATAATTAGGGGAGCAATGCAAGGTGCAAGATACACTAAACAGACTCTTGTTAATGAAAATAAACTATTTATTTAAATATATATAAGGGAAAAAGGATTTCTAATTCTAAGGGATTCTAACTCCACCCAAATAAACTCCTAAGTCCTGCAAGGAACCGCTTCTCCTGTGATTCACAGGCTACACTAATCCTCCTTGATCTAACTAACCAAATTTATACTATTCTAAATAAACCTAATCACTCTAACTCTTAACTTTGCCTTTAAGTTATAAAGATAACCAAGGCTAGCTAGTTGAGTCTTCACAAGAATCAAGTTAGGACTTTGAGCCTTAACAGACTCAGAGTCCAAACCAAAGACCAGGTTTTCTTTGGTCTTTTCAGAATTTAACCAATCTATAAAAAGTAACAGATAAATGAATAGTGTTTCCCAAACTGGAAAAGTAAACACTATGCTCCTTCAGGTCTTTCACTCAGACGGAGAGAGAGGCAAAGATGTTACCTTCTCCAGTCCTGAGAGAGAAAGAAGCTGTGTGTAGCTCTATCAACTGCCAGAAGCCTACTCCCGGAATACCACACCCACAGAGTGTAACTGTCATAGAAATAACAGTTACAACTGCCATCAGTTGAAATTAACACTCTCTCTTAACTCTATTTGAAACTCCAATTCTTTCTCAAACCAGCTTCTCTCCTTATCTCTAAACTAATAAAATAATACTTATTTTCTAATATCATCCTTATAGCATATGGGAGAAATAAAAGATCTCTCCCATATGCTTGCTATTCTATGTAATTCTAAAGCTATATCTAATCTTATTATTATACTTTCTTTAAAAAATAGCCTTAATTGTATGCTTATCTTATCCTATTCTTATTGCTACACTTATCTTTGCTAACCTGTATTAAAGGGATATAAATTAAAGAAAAGAAAATTTCAAAGAAAACAAATAATCATTGAAAACATAGTTGCACAAATGCAAGTGCAAAATATATAATTACAGAAATTCAAAATGCAAAATGCAAACTTTTGAAAAACATTTGAAACAAAATACATTACAAAACCAATTTAAGTTATGTTTTACAAAAAAACTAAATAATAACTATGCAAAACTCATGCAAACTGCATTTTACAAATCCTATTTGAACAATTCAAATGGAACTCTTTAATGTGCTAAAACCTTATCCTATTGCTAATACAGAAAACTAAAATTAACTACATTAAAACTCAAAATCAACTTACTATACTAATACAATTAAAACTTTGTAATAATTTAACTATATACACATCTATGGAAATATACAGATATATACAAATCCTACACCTGTGTATATGTTATATACAAACTATTTACATGTTGCAGGAGGAAAATAAACTTCCCCCCTCAAGATAGTTTAAGAAAACCTTAAAGATTTTCTTTTAAAAGATTATGTTTTCTCGATGTTATTTCTTAGGAACATATAAAGTGTTCCTGTGAGATAAGATCTTATTAATTTATTGTGTACAATTACAATTTTACCAAGATGAACTCAACAAACTCAATGTTTGTTCCTGTTCCTCATTCTCTAATTCTCCATTGATTTCTCCTGTACTGATTTCCCATGTTTTTAAAATATCTTTTTCATTTTCATTAGTTATTATTTCATTGCCCAGAGTTCTTACTCCATTTTCTCCATATACTATATTTTTAACTGCACAGTCCTTGGCACACCTTCATAATGAAGTTGCACCTTTTTGCATATCGTGTTTCTTTCTCAAGCCAGCTTCTCTACTTCTTATCTCTAAACTAATAAAATAATACTTATTTTCTAGTATCATCCTTATAGGGGTGATATTTGCACCACCTACTTTACAGAGTTGCAAGGAAAGCTCTTTGCAAAAAATGTCATCTTGCATACTTTAGGGAGATCCTTATTATATTATATAGAAAACATTCTTTCAGAAAATGGAAGAACTCAGTAAATGTTCCATTAGATGTCCAAAGAACAAGTAAATAGATAGAAATCAGTAATGTAAACCTTTATCTTATGGTGAAAATTTAGAACTTAGAACAGTGGCAGCCCATTTAGCCCAAGCTTCTAAAATAGTCCTTTATATTATCTTATTTCTGATTTTAAAAACAAAGAAAACGTACAAAAACCTAAAGGCTTAAAAAAAAAAAAGAAGACAAAAAGCAGCCAAAAGAGAAATATTTAACCCAGTGGGGAAAAAGCTAAGAATTCTGTACATGCCTAGAGCTTAAATTCACCCCTTCCTTTTGATATATTGAAAAAAAATCAGAAGACTTGAATTCATAAATCTTGGGTCCAAACTATGGCTCCCATATTTACAAACTGTATGTGATTGGCTTTTTTCGTTTGTAAAATGAAGAAAATAAATAGCATGGCACTGTGATGACCTTCATTTGAATCCCAGATCTGTGGCTTACTACTTCTCTGACTTCAGGAAAATCAGTCTCCCTGCCCTCCCCCGGGATCTTAATTGGCTCTTCTCTAAAATGAGGAGCTGAATGAGATGATTTCTGAGCTCCCTTTTTCAGCTCTAAATCTATGATCTGCTTCTCCATCACTCCCAGGCCTGCAGTGGGGAAAATACTCTGTAAAAACAGATGGTGCTCTACAAGTGCAAGGTATCATTCCAGTGATCAGATAGTTGTACACAATCCAGACATGTTTCCTTAAGCCCAGATTTCGATCAACATGTGCTTTTCACTGAAATTCTCTCATTGCACCTCTTTGGACATACTCCTTTCCAAGTGGTCGTGCTCCTGAGTACAACTGATCTCTATCATCCCTAGGAATTTAGAGATTGCTTTGGTGGGGGAAAAAAATGACCATATACACATACACTTTTCCCCAAACCGTCCACCCACAGCCTTTCTTTTTTTTCCCAGTAACATTTTATTGTATTTTTTCCCCAATTACATGTAGAAAGAATTTCTAACATTTGTTTTCTAATGACATTTTGTGATCCAAATTCCTTCCCTCTAAAAAGCAAGCAGTTGATATAGGTTGTACATGTACTATCATGCCATACGTATTTCCATATTCATCATGTCACGAAAGAAGACATCACACGTACAAGAAAAAACTCATGAAGGAAATAAAGTGAAAAATGACTTCAGTCTGCACTCAGACCCCATTAGATCCTTCTATGAGGGGGATATGCAGTTGTCTCGGATCACTGGATTGTTGTTATCGGTTAAGTTGTTCACAGCTGATCATTGAACAGCCTCACTGTTCCTGAACCCATGTTCTTTCTCTAATCAAAGAGGAACCTGCCTGCTGTACCCTGTCCTCCAAAGGTGAAAGGGAGCAAACACACTGACTCCAAATTTAGGGGAAATAACTGCTGGGGCAGAATGACACGGATGGTATTTTCTTATTTTCAGGCCAAGCTATCGCCCGTCGTCTAAAACCATTTGGAGTCCAGAGATTTTTATATACTGGACGTCAACCCAAGCCCAAGGAGGCTGCTGAATTCCAAGCAGAGTTTGGTAAGTTTGGAATTTTATCAGAAGGCAACCAGGCATATACTCGGGTTGTTTCTAGCAAATCCTGCAAATGGGAATTACTCAGGTCAGCTTTGTTTACCATTTGCTCCAGGAATGTTTTTATTAAAGCATGATGTAATAGGGAGGAATATGGCTCAAGTGTATAGAAAGCTGGCCTTGGAGCCAGGAGGATCCAGACACATATCCTCATCCTGACACACCCAGACTGAGCGTCCCTGGACAAATTACTGAAACTCTCAGCGTTCTAGCTAATTCTCAAGAAAAATGGTTGCTGTGCCCTTTTTTCAAAGAGAAGACTTGGAAAAAAATCACCACTTGATAATCAGAAAGACTTAGGTTTGAGTCTTGGCTGAACTTTTCTTTCTTGACCTATAAAATGGGGATAATATTTGTACCAACTACTTTCCAGGGTTGTTATATTTGCAAATATAACAATAAATATTTTAATATTAATAAATATTTATGAATATTTTTGTTTATAAATATAGCATTATTTTTAGCACAGGGTTGTTGTATTTGTAAATACAACACTAAATATGTATTATTAATTTGTTATTAATTTATCATTAATAAATATTTACATCGATAAATATAACACTATATCATGCACTTTGCAGAGTTGTTTTATTTATAAATGTAACTATAAATATTTGTTCATTTATTATTAAGAAATTATATTTATACTATTTGTATCATCATCTTTGTAGGGTTGTTATATTTATAAACCTAACAGTAATTGTTTATCCATTTATTATTAATACAATGTTTATAAATATAACAATATCTGTAACCACCTACTTTGCAGGATTGTTATATTTATAAATCATTTGACTATGACCTATGTTTGACCTTAATGGCATCAGAAGCATAATTAACCTTTAGTCCTGGTTTCTTTGTCCTTGACCCCTTTAGTCATGCTATCTCACAACCCTGAAATTTTCAGGCTAGAAGTGACAGAATCATCTAGTCTAATGCCTTCATTTTACATTTGCAAAAATTGGATTAACCATTTCCATTTCATCTGCAAAATGTAGGGTCTGTACTAGCCAGTCTTCTCCCTCCAAGATTCAATGAACTAATGGTTTAAATTAAATTTAGTCATGGTTTAAAAATATTTATTTTAAAAGTTTATAATATTTACAAACACAAATGTAAAAACCCACACAGGTGAGGTGATCTTGGCCAAGGTTAC
This sequence comes from Gracilinanus agilis, assembly GCF_016433145.1. NCBI lineage: Eukaryota > Metazoa > Chordata > Mammalia > Didelphimorphia > Didelphidae > Gracilinanus > Gracilinanus agilis. Next base: position 253,014,161 of record NC_058130.1, on the reverse strand, counting down.
AGAATCCATTAGCAACAAAGCCAGTCAGTCAAGAAACATTTGTTAAGCTCCTATGGTGCCATCTCCCATCCCCCTCACGTCTGACAGGTTCACCATTACTGGCCTAGATGATCCTGATGGAAGTAATAAAGGAAAGCAGGTTTGCCCATTGTATGTCACTCCTTACTCTAGAACTATTTTTGAAGTAAAATTTGAGAAGAAAAGTAGAACTCTGCTTCCCTGCCCCCAACTCTGAAAGCTCAAGGTACCCTTCTTCTCTATGACTAAATATTTTTTTCAATTCTACTTATTGGATGGCTTATCTTTTTTTTCCTCCTTAACTTACTGATTTTTGTCCTTCAAAAGAGATTTTAGGTTAGATGGCTTTGAATTTTGTTGTCTTCTCAAGCACTCTCCCCTTGCCTCAGTTATTAGGAATATTTCTGCCTGTGTCTCAGCCCCTGAGACAAATGGAGAAAATTGCTGCCAGGCATATCATAACTCCAAGAAATATTCTGGGAAGAACTCCCTTCTTCCTAGGTTAGTGATGGCAAACCTATGGTACATATGCCAAAGAGGGCATGTAGAAGGTTCTCTGAGGGCACACAGTCTCCGCCCCCTGCCTCCCTGACTCTGACCCAAGGTCATTACTATAAAGGCAGAGGGACTCAGGCAGAGCTGCTCCCCTCCCCCTCTCCACCAAGCCTGATGACATTTTTTTTCATATCTACCCATCTACCATCCCTCTACCCATTAGCCAATGAGAGGGCGCGGGATAAAGTGGGTGGCTCATAGGTGGCAGAGATGGAGGGGAGCAGAGTGCTTGGGCCACTCCCTTCCCCATCTCTGTGTGTGCTGAGAACATTTCTCACATGACCCCTCCACCCAGCAGCCCAATGGGAGTGCTTTCTCTCTCCCCTAGGTGTGGTAAGGGAGAGGCAGAGCATGTGGTCTCTGAGGGGTGAGGCAGGCAGCATGGCACTCAGTCTGGTGGATGGGGTTGGGGATGGGACCAGGCACTCCATCTCTAAAAGGTTTGCCATCACTGTCCCAGGTAGAAATACTGATGAATTCAGTTTGACAGCCTGCCAGGTAGAAAACTCTGTGCTAGGCACTGGGGATACAAAGATAAAAAAAAATAAACAGACCCTGCCCTTGAGGAGCTTACATTCTATTGAGGGGATACAGCTTGTCCCCGGGAAACTAAGTACAAAGAGAGAGGAGCTGGGTGGCTCAGGGAACTGAGAGCCAAAACTAAAGATGGGAGGTCCTGGGTTCAGATGTGACCTCAGATACTTCCTAGCTGTGGGACCTTGGGCAAGTCACTTCACCTCCATTGCCAAATCCTTCACTCTTCTGCCTTGGAACCAATACACAGTATTGATTCTAAGATGGAAGGTAAGGTGTTTTTTTTTAATAAAGTAAATTTAAAATGTGTACAGAATTATACCAATTAATTTCAAGTGGGAAAGAGTGTTAATTCAATAACTGATAAGATTGAGAAAGACCTCAGGTAGAAGGTAGCACCTGAAATGCGCCTTGAAGGAAGCTAGAAATCCAGGGTTCCAGTAATAATAGCAATAATATAGTGTAACAATATATTAAGATTATATATTGCTTATATTATAATTAATTATGCTTTATAGCACAATTAATTATATTTTGTTATTTATAAATATTTACTGAATATTATTATATTATGTTATAATATTATTATTCTATTATAATATTATTCTAGCCAAGATTTATATAGCACTTACTATGTGCCAGATATAATACTAAGCACTTTACAAGTATTACCTCATATCTCACATCTTTATAACAACCATAGGAAGTAGGTGCTCTTCTTATCCTCATTTTACAGATGAGAAAACTGAGACAAACAAGTTAGGTGACTTGTCCAGGGCCACAGAGTAAATAAGTGTTTCAGGTCAGATTTGAACTTGGGGCTTCCTGCATCCAAGCTGATGCTAATATCTAAGATCTTTGGATAATTTCATTCAAACAGTTATCTTGGGCTGAATTTTCCTAGAAATGTTTCAATTTTAGATCATTCTATGCCTGCTCATTCCCAAGCTCTTCAATTAAATGGAATTATTATTGTGTTAAATAATAGTATCATTAAGTAGACTTCAGAGCCGAAGGGACCTTAGAGTTTTAGCCCAACCCCTTGCTATCTAGTTTTACAGAGATAGAGACTGAGGCCAGAGAGCTTGAATGATTTGTCTCAGGTCACCCAGCAGAGCCAGAATTTTAAGCCAAATCTTTTGGTTCCAAATTCTTCAGTGTTTTTTCTACTCTGTCCCATGTTTAAGAAGCGGGTCTTATTGCATACTTTGGCTGTCTTGGCCCTTTCCACGCATAAGCATCTCAAGGTTCACGTTGTTTCATAAAGTCTCCATCCCTTTTGGTCTGCGTGCCTTTGCTGATATGATTCCCTAAACCTTAAATGTATATGGAATGTCCCTCTGGGTGCCTTCCGAGGCTGCTCATCCATCTCCGATGTCTCCTGGTCAGCCTGCTGTCCCCTGAGACTCCAAGGAGCCGGAGTGCATGCTGCGGCCAGACCGCTGCAGAGCCGCTAGGCTGGGTGGACAGCAGCCTACCCCATCCCCATTGGTGACCCGGGGCCTTCCCCAACCCCAAGGGTCCCCCTGCAGGAATGAGCGACCGAAAGAGGCACTGGGAGTGCACAGAGTATGGTCATATAGCCACGGTGCCAGAGTCAAAGCCAGTCCTGGCTTTTGTCCTGCTGCTGGACTTTGGTGACTCTGGAAGAGAGAGCAAAACTGGCGACTCTGTGCAGCTCTACCTCCCTGAAATGCAATCCACTCACAAGTCAAGAGAGTGCCCTGTGATGTTACTGGCCCCCTGAAAATGAAGGACAAACAGCCACAAATATCTTCTATCTATATTTTGGTAAAATAAATTTCAGTTGCCTAGTATACATCGGTTTTTTAAGTTGTATACACTCAAAAAAGTAATATTTTATAACAATAAGTTATAGATGATACAAAGATATAAATGGATGATAAAGTACAATTTCTCAGAGAGTCATCCACATTTTCACACTCATCAGACTTCTGAGTGCTCTTCTGATAATAAATATCTGTCATTCTAATGTTGTCTGTAGATTTGGGACTTATTCCCCCTACCTATAGGCATACTATTCAGTTGGCTTCTGAGAACATTGCTGACTCTATTCCCACCCCTTCTCTCCCTCCCCGGTTCTAGGGTGCCCCCGGTGCTCCAAGGGTGGCAGCGGTGATTTTGGATGCCATTAGCTTAGGCCTCCTAGTCACCAGTGACCAGCATCCCAGTGCCAATGAATCAATCAGGGTCTCCTGATAGCACCAGGACGCAATGAACATCTGTTGGGTTTTACAAAGAGACATTTCCTGAGAAGGTGGAGCATGAACCAGAGGGCCAGTGTATACCGTCTCAAAGGCTGCAGCCTCACTCTCCCTTTCTCAGTTTGTGTCCGAGTCTCTGGCCTTCTCCTGTTGTACCTGCAGAGTTCTATTCCTTAACATCAGCCCGTGTCCATCACTTCCCAGGCGTCTGGGGCATGGATTGGTGGGCTCAGCCGTGTGATATCCGAGGTTTGAGATGGATTGAAAATGATGAAGGAGGGAGATGGCCCACTTAGGGAGGATCTCATGCTTCTCAGTATCCCAGTCCTTTGTATCTCTTCTGAATTTGGGGAAATTTTCCCCTAAACAAGAGGTCGTGAGCTCCTACAATATAATAGCTTATATTTTTATAGCACTTTAAAGTCTTTTTTGCAGAGTACACCTAGATTTTCTCACTTTATCTTTGAGGTAGACGTTACTACTATCCCCATTTTACAAATGAGAAAATTGAAGCATCCAGGTGAAAGTCACCCAGGTTGGAAGTGTCTGAGGCCAGATTCAAGCCCAAATCTTGGTTCCAAGGCCAGGCCCTATACCATGTAGATGCCTCAAAGAATAAAAGTGACAGTTTATTCATGACCCAGAAAAAATTACTGTTTGTACTCTTGGCTCCCCTGAGTCAGCCCGTACACTCTTAAGTGTGTTATAAGTACAGTGAATCAGGATCTTCTTTTTGTGAGACAAATTCAGAGGCCCTTTGGGGTAGCAAGGTGGCTTAGTGGAAAGAGTAGTGGCCTTAGAATCAGGAAGAGTCATCTTGATGAGTTCAAATCCAACCTCAGACATTTATTAGCTGTGGGACTCTGAATGTGTGTACATGTATATCCTTATCAGCCAGAGTAGGGCTGGCAGATTTTTTCAAATTTACCCCCAAGCCTGGTTTCTTAATTTAGTGACATGAATCACATTTCAAAGCATTAGCACTGGAAAGTAGTCTTAACTATCACTATCTCATTAGACTGTGTCATCAGGAAATTGCTTTTCAGATGACCTACTCTCTCATCCACCAAGAATAGCACTTGCCCAGGGAACCTGCTTAGAAGAAAACTAGTTAGTGACATACAAGGAAGAATGGGAAGTTTTCTCTTGCATTATCTTTATTATTCAGTTTACATTTATTAAGTAAGTGCCCTCTGTGCACTGGGGATATAAAAGAGGTAAAAGGCAGTGTCCCTGTCCTCAAGGAGCTTCCAGGCTTTTATATAGGATAAACAGGAAATAATTAACAAAGTCTGGGAGGGGAGCCACACTCAAGAGGTATTGGGAATGGTTTCCTGTAGAAGTTGAGATCTTAGTTGGCACTGAAAGGAAGCTAAGAGGCTGAAATGAGGAAGGAAGATGTTCCAAGCTTGGGGATGATGGTTGTTCAATTCTTTCAGTTGTGGCTGACTCTTTGGGACCCCATTTGGGTTTTTCTTGGCAAAAATACTGGAATGGTTTGCCATATTCTTCTCCAGCTCATTTTACAGGTGAGGAAACTGAGGCAAACAGTTAAGTGACTTGCCCAGAGTCTCAGAGCTAAGAAGTGTCTGAAACTAGATTTGAACTCAGGGAAGATCAATCCAGGCCTGATGCTCTATCCACTGTGCCACCTAGCTACCCTACTGCTGGCATAGAGTATTCCTAAGGAGGAAAGTCCTCCTGCCTATACAGGTGAGCAGCCATTCTCCAATTTAAAGTTTCAGCCTCCTGGGGCCTTTAAAAGGTGACAGGATCGTCCAAGTGAATCAGTCAGAAGTGATTCTGAAACTCAAGGTTTCTTGACTCTAAGGTCAGCTCTCTCACAAAGCTTCCACCCTGCCTTCTACATTTTAATATTACAATTAAGATTCCATATTTTAATATTACAAATTGTAAATGAGCAATAAATATGAAAAAATTAACTCACCATGACATGTATTTCTTTTGTGGTAAGTCAAGTGTGTTAATGGTGAAGGCTCAAAAGCCTGTGTTGGACAATAAAACATGGGGCGCTTGCAAAAAAAAAAAATTATGGGAAAAAATGTCTTATCTGGGCTGCAACAGGATAGGTTGTCCATTGTCACCAAATGTCAAAATTCTGACTTGCCTGTTGCCCTGTTTTTAGTCTGATTCTTTTAGTGCAGGGGCCAGCAACATATGGCTCTCGAGCCATATCTGGCTCTTTTGAGGGCCAGATATGGCTCTTTCTGCAGGAGCCATAAAGTCATTTTTTTTCAGGCGGTTACAGGAGTGTGCACTGTGAGCACTGTATGGCTCTCACGAAATTACATTTTAAAAAATGTGGCGTTGATGGCTCTCACAGCCAAAAAGGTTGCCGACCCCTGTTTTAGTGGATCTCTCAGATCCTTGAAACTAGGTTAATTTTAACTGGCCAAGGCAGGTGTCATCATTTTACTTCTAAAAAGGGAAAATGAGACCCTTTCAAAGAAGCCTACTGATAGGAGAGCAAAGTGTATCAAAACCATAGTTCCCATTCTTTGGGGAGTGATTCGACTCTTTCCTGTTTCTATACTTATTGATCCATCCCTTCTCCCATTCTTCCCTTAAGTGCCAATTCATCAGCTGGCAGCTGAATCAGACTTTGTTGTGGTGACTTGTGCTTTAACCTCTGAAACCAAGGGACTCTGCAACAAGGACTTCTTCCAGAAAATGAAAAACACTGCTGTGTTCATCAACATAAGCAGGTAAAGATTGATGACATGTGTTCAAACCAGTGGAAATGAGTGTTGGATATGGGGAGAGTTAAGGGGGGTGAAGGGGAAAGTAAAAACATGAATCATGTAACCATGTAACTTAATTTTTCTAAAAAAAACATAAGCAGGTAAGGCTCATACTCTGGTGTAAGGTTTATTTTTAAAAAGATAGATACTCCTAGAGACGGGAGGTCCTAGGTTCAAATCCAGCCTCAGACACTTCCCAGCTGTGTGACCCTGGGCAAGTCACTTGACCCCCATTGCCTACCCTTACCACTCTTCCACCTATAAATCAATAAACAGAAGTTAAGGGTTTAAAAATAAAATAAAAATAAACTAAAAATAAAAAAAAGATAGATACTTTTATTCTTTTTTAATTTTGATTTCACATTTTCAGTGCTGTATACAGATAGCTGTTTGAATGTGTATTTCTTTCCTTGAACCAGGCCAAAGAGAAAATCAGAAAATCAGAAATAAAATGAAGACCATGATCTCTATTTGATTCTGAAAAAAAAAAAAATTAAATCTCAACTTCAGGGTAGCTAGGTGGCTCAGGTGGATAAAGGGCCAGAACTAGCGACAGGAGGCCCTGGGTTCAAATATGATCTCAGATATTTCCTAGCTGTGTGACTCTGGACAAGTCACTTAACCCAAACCGCCTAGTCTTTACTGCTTTTCTGTCTTGGAACTGATACTTATTATTAATTCTAAGACAGAAGGTAAAGGTTTTTAAATATATATATATAATATTGAGATATATGTGTGATATATATTATATAGAAAATATTATATAGAATATAAAATATAGATACTAGATGATATATAGAATATAAATATATTTGTACATAATATAGAATATATTCTATAGAAAATATTATATAGAACATATAGAAAATATTCTATATCTTATATAGAATAAATATTTATATATGATAGAGAATATATATTCCATAGAAAATATATAGAACATTATATAGAATATGTTTATGTATTATGTAGAATATATAGAATAGAATTATATATCATATATAAATAAATATAAACTGTAATATACCATATTCCCTGGGAGGGGGAAGCTTAATTATAGGTTTTAAGCACTTTAAACTGGTTGCTACAGAAGGGATGGGGACATAGCTCTACAGAAAGCATTGCCAATTATTTTGTAGCACAGAGCATAGTGGAATCTTAGTAAGAAGATCTGGATTTGAATCCCCCCTGAAACACTAGCTGTGTGATCTCAGCAAGTCACCTTTTATTATCTGTAAAAGAGGTAGGAAAACAGGCCCTTAATTCACAGGGTTGCTCCAAGCATCAATAGAGGTAATATACATGCTTCTTCAGATGTTAGCATATTAAGCCAGCAGTCGTGATTATTCTCGTTTCTGGAAGAGACAGGAAGGTATCTGGCATTGCTTAGGAAAGACTAACATGCTCTCTCCACCAGGGGGAGTGCAGCCAAGTGCTAGAAAAGAGTTTGAGTTACTTTTCATTAAATGGGCAATTATTGAACAACTAATCTGTTCCTCCTCTCATGCTTCCAAAAATCCTGGAGAGAATAAGAACTCTCCCAAATTAAGTAAAGAAGAGATGCTCCCAATCTCTAACAGCAGAGTTCCTGACTCTGAAACATTTGTGTTGTCATTCTTCAGTCGTTTCAAAATCTTTATGACCCCCTCTGGGGTTTTCTTGGCAAAGATACTGGAGTAGTTTGCCATTTCCTTTTTCAGCTCATCTGACTGATGAGAAAACTGAGGCAAATGGGTTTAAGTGACTTCCTCAAGGTCCTATAGCTAGGAAGTATTTGAGGCCAGATTTGAACTTGGGAAGATGAGACTTCCTAACTCCAGGTCTGGCCAGCACTCTATCTACTACACCACCTAACTGTCATAATTGTTTGATACAGTAATTTAGAATATTCTTTTTTTCAAAATCCTTACCTTCTGTCTTAGACAAAAGAATGGTAAGGCTAGGCCATGGGGTTTAAGTGACTTGCCCACAGTCACCCAGCTAATTTAGAATATTCTTAAGGGGCAGTGTGGTGACTCAGTGGACAGAGAGCCAAGCCTAGAAGCACGGGGTCCTGGGTTCTAATGTGGCCTCAGACATTTCTAGCTGCATGACCCTGGGCAAGTCATTTAATCTCTCATTGCCTAGCCCTTACTGCTCTTCTGCCTTGGAACCAATACACAGTATTAACTCTAAGACTGAAAGTAAGGATTTAAAATAAAATAAAATGTAACCTTAAATGCCCTCCTTCAGCAAGATATCCCCCAGTCCATCAACAAGTACCTACCTTACTCATTGCCAGGCCCACAAGGCAGTAAAGATATAAAGACCAAAAAAATTAAAACTGTATGTGCCCTTAAGGAGCTTATGTTCTATGGCAGAGAAACATTAAAAAAATTTTAGAATAAACATGAGAGGTACTCAAGGTAAATATAGACAGTTGGGGTCTAATGCCCACTCTGCCACTAACTTTCTTCAAGAACATACACTATTCAAAGAATTTAAGACCAAGCAAAAGATAGAGACTATTACAAAATGTAAAATGAATAATTTTGATTACATTAAATTAAAAAGGGTTTGTACAAACAAAACTAATGCAACCAAAATTAGAAGGGAAGCAACAAATTGGGAAAAAATCTTTATAACATGAATAGGCAGTTTTCAGATAAAGAAATCAAAACTATCAATAAGCACATGAAAAAGTGTTCTAAATCTCTTATAATTAGAGAAATGCAAATCAAAACAACTCTGAGGTACCACTTCATACCTATCAGACTAGCCAATATTGCAGCAAAGGAAAATGATAAATATTGGGGGGGATGTGGCAAAATTAGGACACTAAATACACTGCTGGTGGAGTTGTGAATTGGTCCAACCATTCTGGAGGGCAATTTGGAACTGTGCGCAAAAAGCTTTAAAAGACTGCCTGCCCTTTGATCCAGCCATACCACTGCTGGGTTTGTACCCCAGAGAGATAATAAGGAAAAAGACTTGTACAAAAATATTCATAGCTGTGCTTCTTGTAGTGGCAAAAAAATTGGAAAATGAGGGGGTGTCCATCAATTGGGGAATGGCTAAACAAATTGTGGTATCTGTTGGTGATGGAATACTATTGTGCTGAAAGGAATAATGAACTGGAGGAATTCCATGTGAACTGGGATGACCTCCAGGAATTGATGCAGAGTGAAAGGAACAGAACCAGGAGAACATTGTACACAGAGACTGATACACTGTGGTAAAATCAAATGTAATGGACTTCTGTACTAGCAGCAATGCAGTGATCTAGGACAAATTCTGAGGGACTTATGAGAAAGAATGCTATCCTCATCTAGAGAAAGAACTGTGGGAACAGAAATGCAGAAGAAAAACATAGGATTGATCATATGGTTTGATGAGGAAGTGATTGGGGATGTTGACTTTAAACGATCACTATTGCAAATAGTAATAATATGGAAGTGGGTTTAGCTAGTTTTTTAAGGATATCTTCACTTTAAATGGCTTTGATGTAGTTTAAGGGAACCAATGGACTTGACCCATTTATTAAAATTTTAACTGAGAACAAAAGGTCCTTTGTAAATAACTCTCTATTATTGATGTAAAAATTTTTTCATAAGACTAGACAAGTCAGTGTTACACTTAGCATGGACTCCTGACATAAGGGAGGTTTGTTTTTTAATAAAACCCAAGAGAGACTGTTGAGTTCTTTTACCTAAAGTACTCTTCTGATTCTTTCGGTTCCCAGGGGAGATGTGGTGAACCAGGAGGACCTTTACCAGGCTTTGCTTAATAACCAGATTGGAGCTGCTGGGCTAGATGTCACAACCCCTGAACCACTGCCCACAAACCATCCTCTCCTTTCACTGAAGAATTGTGGTAAGACTTTTACTCCTTAAAGTGGAGGTGGGAAATGGACTATAGGGACAGAATGATGTATATCATATCAAATAAAGTCATTTTGTTGGCCAGTTTTGCTTAAAGGGATATTGAGATGTAATTGGTAATTTCTCAAAGAGAAAAGAAAAGGTATCACTAATTTTTTAAAAGTAAAGTTATTTTTTAACCTTTAAAAGAACTAGAGAAGTTCAGATTTCTAGGCTCTATTCTTAGCTCTGACAGCAGCTATTTCTTTAAACCAAAACTTATTCCTCAGAACAATACCTAAAAGTAGGCATAATTTTATTTTCTGGAAACCTAAAAGCTACTGTGGAATCACTGAGTGGGTTACTTACACTGGTGAGGGGCAGGAATAAACCTTTATATCTGGCAGAAACAAGTAACATGCTGGATTCTCTAAAGAGTCTAGGTCAGGGGTCGGCAACGTATGGCTCTTGAGCCATATCTGGCTCTTTTGAGGGCCAGATATGGCTCTTTCTGCAGGAGCCATAAAGTCCATTTTTTTTCAGGCACTGTTACAGGAGCGCGCACTGTGAGCACTGTATGGCTCTCACGAAATTACATTTTAAAAAATGTGGCGTTTATGGCTCTCATGGTCAAAAAGGTTGTCGACCCCTGCTCTAGAGAAACATCTATCTCAGCTAGTAGTTTTCTTTAAATTAGTGGAGCTAAAGCCATAAAGCCAGAAAAAACTAGTTTTATGCATTATATGAAAACTGCCTAGAATAGGACCTCCAAGAGGAGAGATGACTTAAAAGCCTTTTCTTTAAAACTTTAAAGCCTTTTGAATAACTACATATCTATTGTTGGGAGGAGATTTTTTTCAGCTTCTATTTTTAGAAGGGTAATTTAGCTGCTGGTGCTTCATTTACAAAATATGGGGGGGCAGCTGGGTAGCTCAGTGGAGTGAGAGCCAGGCCTAGAGACAGGAGGTCCTAGGTTCAAACCCGGCCTCAGCCACTTCCCAGCTGTGTGACCCTGGGCAAGTCACTTGACCCCCATTGCCCACCCTTACCAATCTTCCACCTATGAAACGATACACCGAAGTACAAGGGTTTAAAAAAAAAAAAAAAAGAAACAAACAAAATATGGTGCCTTGGGCTTTGAAGTTTTAATACTTTAAAGTAACTTTCTGAGAATGATCAATAATAGACATTATCAGGTTGAGATAAATTTTTCAGTGGTTATGAAAATGGTATTCTGGTCCATTCATCCATGAATAATCATGGAAATTATCTATGGACCTTGTCAAGGGTTGACAGTGGCCCTGGTTCCAGCTTAACCAATCCTGATAATGTTCACTTTAACATACAAAATAACTGCTAAATGCTCATATTTGACAATGCACCTTACCTACCATTACCTCTGAAGGTAAGACATTAAAGACAATTTAAAATAAAGCATAGAGGTCATGTTTTACCTTTTTGGGTTTTTTTTTTACTGTGATTACTAAGTCATGTTGTATTTAAGCTCCTGAAGCTCCCAGTTAAACTACTGGTGAGAATATCATCCTCCTCCCCATAAAACACAAAAGATCTTGCCCCCTCCTTGACAGATGTCCAATGGACCAGTGCCCACATTGTAAAGAAGTGATTATAGGGTTAAGTATGGAAATGAATATTTCATTTTGAGGTTTCAATAAGTATATAGAAAAGCAACTTGAAAATTTAAAGTTCTGTGCAAACCTAACATTATTTATCATTTAGGGTCACTGCCTTAAATAGTAACTATTTATTACTAAGTACCATTTTCACATACATGCTTTTTGCTAAAAGCATCATTACCAATACCTTAGAATCAATCCTTAAAATGAAAAATAGTGTATTCTAAGAGTTTGATTTTCAATAACCATTCTAATCACATTGAATTTTTTGGCATCTTTGTGGTAAGAACCATCAACTTGTGCTGAGCATGTAACCTAGACAGTGTAATAGTGCAAAAATTATTTAGTCCATGTCTTCAAACTAAATTTCTGTTACCATGATAGTTGATGAAATGATGTGAGGCAAAAAAAAAATTATCAACAGGCAACATATAGTTATCATAGTCTTCATTCTGCTAGCCAGAAAATCTTTTCAGTTGAATTCTATGTAAATATTAAGATGTGATGCTCTTCCTTCAACCGTTTTCTGATCATTTTCTCTTTCCCATACAGTGATTCTACCACATGTGGGAAGTGCTACCCATGGAACCCGAAACACTATGTCAGTGATAGCAGCTAATAACTTATTGGCTGGCCTAAAGGATGAGCCGATGCCAAGTGAATTCAAACTATGAAGATTTTAAACAAGCAGAAATTCACAATTGAGGAAGCATTAATAAAATAATTAATATTTTTCACTTCTGTTAAACAGAAGTATGTTACTTTCACCTAAATGTTTCTGTTGTAATTAAAGAGAACAAACCCCCATACACACATACAGCTGACTCAAAACTACATGAAAGGTACCTAGGAATAACATTTACTTTGTGATTATCCACTAATTTAGGAAACAAAGATGTCAATGTATATGGCACTTTTCTTGATGAATTTATCTAGTCTAAATTGAATTTCAAAATTAAATGGCTTTTGAATTGCTTAATCTATGTGTCTTATCCATGAAAGGGTAACTAAAATATGAATACTTGCTTACCTCTTATAACAAAATCTTGAGGTTAAAGGAGACCTTCAGAATCCAGCTTGTTAAATTTATACCTGTAAAAGAAATCTCACTTCAACATATCCAATTTTACTTTGAAAATCTCTACTTAAGGACAGCTAGGTGGCCTCGTGAATTGAAGGCCAGGCCCAGAGACCTAGGGGTGGAAGTGGGGAGCAACTGGGTTCAAATCTGGCCTCAGACACTTTCTAGCTGTGTGGCCCTGGACAAGTCACTTAATTCCCATTGTCTGGCCATTACTGTTCTTCTGTCTTGGAACCAATACACAGTATTGACTCTAAGATGGAAGGTAAAGGTTTCTTTAAAAAGAAGAAAGAAAGAAAGAAAATCTCCACTTTTATGTGTGTGCCTGTTATCACAGTTAGGATCCTCTGTTCCCTATAGTGTCTCTTGCCATGATTGCCCAAGACAACCAATTCAACTTTCAGATAGCAGTGTTTTTCTTCACACTAAGGCCAAATTTGCTTTTTAAAAACTTCCACCTATTGCCCTTAGCTAAATCTACTCTGAAGCCAAGCAAAACAAATTTAATCCCTCTGAGAGCTGGCCAGCCTTTCACATAACTGAGGAGAGCTTCCATGTGCCATAACTCCAATCTCTTTTCCAGGCTAAACAACCCTACTTTCTTCAACTAGTCTTAACATCCAATGAAGCTGAGAGCTTTCACAATCTGGGTTATATTTTTTTTCTGGACACAAAAAGTAGAAAACACAATAATCACACATCACTGAATTTTAGATATAAATTTATGTCAGTCACTAAGCTTTTGTAGTCATTGATTTCTCTAGCCAATCCCAAATCCTCACTTCTAAGGACAAAGCAGTATAGACCACCTTCATGATCCACAGATTTCTGGAAAAGTCTGACCAAAAAAGGAAACCAACTCTGTGGTTTATAGTAGCAACAGTATCCTAACATAAAAATAAACTTTTACTTGTATTGCATGAACTAGTGATCCATGTGTGGTTTCTATTTCTACCTCCCATCCCATTTGCAATCTGGTTTCCCACACCAAACTATTTTACCAAAATTGTGGTATACCAAAAATGAGGAGCATTAGATTTTTGAGTCAGAAGTCTGGATTTGGCTCCTAACTGCTGGATCTGTATCATCTTGGACAAGTCACCAAACTCCTTTGGTTCTCAGATTCCCAGATCTATAAAATGGGAGATTGGACTCATCTCTTCGGTCCCTTCCAACTATTATCAGTCATCAATTTGTAGTTACCAATATCTGCATTTATTCAGTCTTTCCTCAACATTCACATTAACCTCAATATAGTATTTGGCAGTTCAAGGTACTCCCCATTTGACATTCTTTAGACTTGGCAGTCATGAAAGTGTGCCATCTTGGGTTTCCTGCTTCTCTAATTCTCTTTTTTATATCTGTTGACAATATTCTCCAACTATTCAGATATCAGATATCTGATAATATGGTATAGTGAAAACTGTATTTGGGCTAGATTAGGGATCCTAGACAAAAAACTATGGGGACACAATGTTCATTTAATCTCATTATACCCAAGGTTCATTAACTGCAAAATGAAGAAACTATTAGATGACCATAGCTCTCTCAGGAATTATTCTATTCCACCTCCTACATTGACCTTTATCTCTTCAGCCTAGCCAATTTTCTGTTTTAAAATTCTCTACTACTTTTCAATTCATTCACTGATTTAATACAACTTGTGTGTTTATTATTTGCGAAGCATCCAGGATCTTCCATTCTAGGTGAAGACAAGAATATCAATAGATGAAGGGGTATATAATATCATGGACAAATGATAGATGACATGTAATCAATTTAATGCAAAAATATCACTCCAAACCGGGGTGGCCAGAGACTGCATGGAGAATATAAAACTTGGATTTGCACTTAAGAAATGGTAGGATTTGAACAGAAACAGAAGTGAAGATATTCTGGGCAAGGAAATGGTATAAATGAAACTAGGATATTTCAGAAAATTCTAGAGCAGATGGTTGAGGAAATATTGGAAAAGAAGTATAGAAATGAAAGTTGGATTGTGGATGATCTTGAATATCAAGCTAAAAAGTATCAACTGAGAACACTTAAAAAGTTTGGAATGAGAAAGCAATTTGTTTTAAGCTGTGTTTTTTGAAAACTAACCCTAAGGCAATGCATGCCATACCTCTGAGTTAAAATGCGTATGGGATTTTATCCTGTATGCAACTGAGAGCCAATGTAAGGTTTTGAAAAGTAGCATTAGAGACGTGTTATAGGAAAACTAGACAAGTGGGAGTGTATATGATAGATTGGTTAGAAGTATTACTATGCTTCAGGTGTGAGGTCTTAACTGGCGGTGACAATGAAAATAAACTTAGGACCCATTGTGAAGCAAGAGCCTTGTACTCATTTGGTACTTAATCCCAGATAACCATGTCTCCTCTAGTAATGCTATCTTCTGTTAACTCTTGAAGTGTGATGCTTAATAAATGGTTTTTAAAATTATTATTGATTGTAATATCCCTGAAGGCAAGAAACATGAATCATCATCACTTTTATCTTTCACAGGAACAGCACAAGGGCTACTTGGTACATATCAATTCTATATATAGTACCCCCAAATTTAAAACGACTTTACTTTTTTGAGGGCACTTTTAATTACAAAAATGTATGCTGACATAAAACTTAAAATTCTGTTCCTTATCCTGGTGACACTGGAAGGGAAGGCATCCTTTTATCACTTTTTTGGGGGGGCGGGGGCTTGGTGGTTTGGTCTTTTGAAAGGTGTGAAGCCATTATGATAAATTAAAAAGGAAGTCAGCTCAAGGTGAGTGGAAAAGACTTAGATAAAGAAATATACACAAATAATTCCAAAAGGAAAGAAAAGGAAGGATTTGAAGAGAATAGGGCTGCCCAAGGAGCTCTCCAATGAACTAAAGCCCTTTTCTGAACTTCCCTGCTTCCATCAAGGTAACACTATCCTTCCAGTTTTGCAACTTCAGGGATAACCTTGACTCCTCACTCTCCTTCATCCCACCTATACAATTAATTGCTGAATCTTGTCATTTCAACTTCTACATCTCTTGGGTCTATTTGCTTCTCTCTATTTTCATGTTTAATTATCATAGTTCAGGTCCTCATCATCTCTCACCTGGATGAATATAAGTTCCATGTCTCAAGTTTCTCCACTCCAATCCATCCACAGCTACTAACATGATATAAAACAGATGTGTGTCACTTCCCTGCTTAATAAATTCATCATTAGTCATCCTGGTGCAAATATAAATAATGTGGAAATAGGTCTTGAAAAACCCAGTGGAATTGCATGTCAGCTATGGGAGAAGGTGGGAGGAGGGGAGGGAAAAAACATGAATCATGTAACCATGGAAAATTTTTGATAATTAATAAAATAAAAATAAATAAAATAAAATAAATTCATCATTAGATCTGGAAAGGTCCTCAGAGGCTCTCTATTCCAACACTTCATATATAGGAAAACTGAGGCTCAAGAAGGCTAAATTATTTATGAAGTGATATAGATAATATGTACCAGAAGCAGGAATCCAACTCCCAACTTAAAAACCAAACCAAAAAAAAACAAACCCTTACTTTCTGTTTTAGAATAGATACTAAGTATGGTTTCCAAGGCAGAAGAGCATTAAGGGGTAGGCAATGGAGGTTAAGTGATTTGCCCAGGGTCATACAGCTAGGAAGTGTCCAAGGTCACATTTGAACCCAGAACTTGCCATTTCCCAACCTAGCTCTCTATTCAATGAGCCATCTAGCTGCTACTAAATGTACTATCTGTGAAATGCACACTATCTTAAAATCAATCCTTCATTTCCTTCCAAAGTTAGTTCAAATGCCACCTTCTAGACCTGCATTGGCACATGTGCAGAGCTAGCACTCCCAGAGCTACTTCATTCCATTTCCCAGTGCTCAAGGACATTTTTTGCATGCCCTACATCTCTGTCCAAACACCCAAAGCAAGCACTCTCCAGTAAAGTGTGGGCTCACAGCTCTAACTTGACCTATAGATACTCAAACTCGTTAAAGGTCTGCCAATGCTGTTCTAGACATCTTTTCTTTATCTTGGCTCAGATGCCACTCCCTCCCCAAAATTACCTTGTAAGTACTGTACTTAAAACTGTACGTGTAAGCTGTTTGAGGGCAGGAACTATTTCATTTTATCAGTGTTAACACCAGCACCTAGAAGAGTGCTTCACATGAAATAGGTACTTAAATACCGGCTGATTGACTAGAAATAAAAGAAACAAGTAGCAACATGTCAAAATGGATTGGAGTGGGGATGAATATAAAGCATGGCATGGACCAGTAAAGATGTCAGGATGACTAAAGCTAATAATGCTCTGAAATTTGTGAAAAATGCTAAGAACAAGAAAAGCTGACATTTATACATAAACCTTAAGATTTACAAAGTATTTTACATACGTTATCTTATTTGAATGAATTCAAATCATCTGAGAACTAAAAATTCTTGTTACTGCTAACAGTCATCTCTGAGGATCATAAATAACAGGAGAAAAGCTACATCAAGGTTAGAAATGGGCATATTTCTTGATTTTCAGTGTCAGAAAGTAGATTCTTGAGCCTAGCTGACACTGATTGCTGGCAAAATTCTAGAAGGAATTAGATGATTTATGAGAACTTTGAAAGAGAAGCTTTGGTCAATATAAATTATCCTAAGTTCCACTAAGAACAAATCATGGCAGACTAACCTCATTTATTTCTTTGGCAGGATTACTATAGGAGTAGCTCAGGCAATATATAGTTTAAAAATAAATATATGTGAATTCCACATTGCTCATAACTATGCTGCCTTCACAATCTTCTGCTTACTTCCTTTCCCTCTGCCATGTACCTCTTCAAATTACTCTTTATCCTCACTGTGACCTCTAGCCCCTTTAGTCCACCAACTTTGATTTGTGCTCACTTTTCTCTGTTTTCTTCTTTCCATTCTCAAAAAAAAAAAACTAACACATGACTTTGCCATTCCTTCCAGTTTTCTTCCATACTCCCTTCAGAAGCAAGCTCTCATTTTTTGCCTCTATTTCCTCACCCCACCCCCACTCCCACTTCTCAACCAACCCTTTGCAATTTTGTTTTTGACCCCACCCCTCTACTAAAATTGCCTGCTCTATTATTGGCAATCCCTCAGTTTAAATTCAATGGGTTTCTCTCAGTCATCATTGTTTTAAACCCTTACCTTGTCTTGTACCAATTTTAAAACTGAAGAGCAGCAAGGGCTAGGCAACTGGGGTTAAGAGACTTGCCCATGGTCACAGCCAGAAAGGCTGTGTTTGAGGCCAAATTTGAACCCAGGTCCTCCAGATTCTATGCCTGCACTCTGTCCACTGTGCTACCTCAATCCTTGTTCTACTTAACTCATCTTCAGTTGAGATTGTCAACAGAAACCTAAAACTAAAGGCAGTCAGAAGCCACCTAGTCCAATCTATACTTGAATAAGAATCTCAACATCCTCAACAAATTATCCAATTTTTGCTTAAAGATCCTGCTTTTCTCTTCTCTTGAATACACTATCTTCCCTTGACTTTTGAGACACTGCTTTATTGGTTCTTCTATCACACTAACTCCTCAGTCTACATAACTGGATCATACATTATATACCTGATCCATTAATGTGGGTATGCCAAGATCCGTAATCTTTTTTAAACTCCTATTCCAGATAGTTAACTACCCAATGGACATCTCCACCTAAAAGTAGTATATTAAATCATATAATTATCAGTATTCCAAACTCAACATAACTAAAATGCAATTGCCCCATATAACTTAATAAGCTTACCCATTTCTATTAAGAGCCTTGTCACCCATATTTGCAACCTCAAGGTCATCCTTATCTTACCCCATCCCATTATCCAATCCAATTTTATCAATTTTACCTCTACCTCTCCTAATCATCTCATTTCTCCTCACCATAGTTCAGGCCCACACCACCTCTTAGTTGGACTACTCTGCAGCTGCCAACTCACTCTATTTTTGTCCCATCAAGTTAAATTAGGGCACTTTGGAGCATACTGACCATGTCCCCATTGGTACATGACTCTCATGTTAGGAATAGTTCTAAGAGATCCCTAAATGTATCTATCTTGTGCAAGTCCATTTCTTCAAACATATATACAAATTCAACAAATAGTTTGAGTTCACATAATTACCTTAGTCTCCCTTATTCCTCTCTCTCTCCTCTATAATCTACACTCCATATGTAACTGCTGAAATAGTCTTACTAAAACAGTTATGAGATCCTGCCCAGTTCTAAAATCTTCAGGAACTCACTATTGCCTCCAAGGTAAAATACAAACTCCTAAGTTTAGCATTTAAGGACCTACAGTTTGATTAAAGCTTTTGTTTCTAGAATGATTCCATATTACTCCCCCTTCACACATTTCACACACCAGCCAAACTGATCTACTAATTGATTCCAAGACACAAAAGTTTTTTTCCCCGCCTATATGTGGAAATTGCTCTCAGAATGTGTTGTCTACTTACCTTTGTCTCTTAGAATCCTTAGGTTTTTAAAGTTCAGCTCAGGTACTACCTCAACAGAAAGCCCTTCTGTATGTCCCTAGTTGTTAGTACTCCCTGAAACTATACATAAATATATATATGTATATATATATATATATATATATATATATATATAGCATGTGTTTTTTCTTCTTAAGTGTTTTATCTCCACTACCCCTTCTAGAATGTAAACTTGAGGACAGAGACTTTTGAATCTTGTCACTGGCTAACATAGTGCTTTATGGAAGTACAAGTGCCTAATGTTTACTAAATTGAATTATTCTCTAAATGAAACAATGTCTATCCAGAACCAAACTTTTTTAAAAAAGAGAAAATTAAGATTGAAGAGATACTCAAAGTGATTTCTTCACACCTTCCCATTTCCACCCATTCCTTCACATCCTAGCTCAAAGTAGAAAAATCTAAAAACCTACTTAAGTCAATTCTAAATCTCATCTTGCAAAATTTTTTAAATGTTTTTTTTCTTGATACTTAACTGAAGATAGATTCAATATAGTGGACATGAAATCAACAAGGAAACTATAACATAGGAAGGAAAGAGAGAGAAGAACCTCATTTAATTCTTGGAAGTATGGAGGAATAGAAAACAACAAAGAGAAAAAAAACTTTATACTCATTCAAAATATTTTTTCAGAAAAAAAAAAGAGGAAACCAAAGAGACATAAATTGTTTGAAAATTTTATTTTAAAATTAGTACCAGCACCAAAGCTTAAACACAGTGTCTTGGTTCTTTCTGTCCAATCTCTTCTCCCATTATTCAAATTTCCCACTGGGGTTTTTTCTCTTCCCAAGAATCCAATTCCATTTTATAGCCTTTCCAGTGGCATAAACACTGTTCAATAATTAGAGAACTCTATACTTCTAATTTATGTATATCTGAATTGGCCAATCAGCAGAAAACCATAGGTTTTTAAGAATCTTATGAAAGCACCTGGGCCCACACTTAACTCTCCCATCACAAAGTCAAAGTGGCAAATGGATTTTTCAAACCTAAAACCAGGTATACTGATCAATAAAAAAACAATAGAATAAAGCATGTGTCTCAGCAGGCAGGGCCTCTAAAAATAAAGTTAAAAAATCTGGGCATATCTCCAAGGAGTCAGAACCTAAAACAGGGAAATTACTGAGCAAAACGACTAAAAAATGGTTTGTAATCATTTGAGGCTAACTTAGTTAATAATTACTAAGTTAATTTACCCTCTAGTGTTTGGGTTTTACAAAATTCAAAACTCTTTAGCAAACAAAAATGCTACAATTTATCTAGTTATATTTTTTTGAATTAGGAACCCCTTCCACCAAACCAGATCACATTTCTCTCTCAGATAAATCTTAAGAGAGTTGTCAAGAAAAGTGATGCCCATAAATCACACAACTAAATCAGAGATGGGATTTAAACCCAAGACTTCTTGACATCAGCACTCTATTCATTGTACCATGCTATAAATTAAGGCCAACCAATCAGAATAATTCCTTTATGCCACTTAAAAATTCAAATGGAAAACCCTCTAATATTTCTAAAAATTCTCATTAAGATAAATAACAGACTTTTATTCCTTATTATAGCATGTGTGTTAAAGAAGAGATACTTATATGAAACCTTAACTGTTTGGGATTTGTTTTAAAAAAAAAAAAGCGCATCTCTAATACAATTCACATCCTCGAAAGATAAAACTGAGAATAATTATCCTGATGATATGGCATAGTGTGTCTACCATCTTTGGAAATGTTTTTAATCCTACTTACAGTGGAAATTCAAGTCAAAAAGTAAGTGAGGACCTAATCAGCTGCATTTCTTAATAGCAATGTGCATTCTTCTAGTATGGTATAGCTTATCCCTCAAAGCCTAACAACTGTTGGAAGCTTAATGCAATGACACTGGTATTATTTTTGCCTTCAGGAAAATCAAAACTCTTATTTAGGAGGGGTCAATATGTTCAGGTGTATTAAACTGCCCAGAAGTTTTCTATATACATCATATTTAAACTTATTTTAGTTTCAGGGTTCCCCTAAGTCAATTTACTCTATTCTAAACACGATTCTGGAGTGTTTGCCCAAATTACACACAATTTAACATATCCAAAACACCTGGTGTGCTGAACCTTGCCTGTCTATGCATTGCCTGATAAAGTACTAAAGCAATACATACCTCTAGGGAGCAAAATATAGAAACCCTAAGGTAAGATCATAGAGATGATCCTCTAGAGGTGGTGTTTTTTGGCTCTGAATGTTATCTAGGGCTGAGCAATATCCATGACTACCATTGATAGCCTTGAGGCACAGGCACACAGCAAAGGAAAATGAGAGAAAGGAAGGCAGGCAAGTGAGGACAAAGGAGAAAAGTAATCAGTGCATGTGGTGAGAATGACAGAATGCAACTGTCAAGTATACCACTCAATGGTTGCTATGCCATAAGATGCCTAACCTTTCTTTAGAGTTTGGAGAATATCAATCATAAAACAAAGTTTTAAGAAATAATGAATTATAAAACAAGGTTGTACCTACATTTGAAACATGTTTCTTAAACATTTTCTTGGCCCTTTGGAGGTGGGGAGGTTTTGAAAGAAAATGAAACAAAAGTTTTGGCTCTTTTCTCAAATTAATATATCCCTTCCCACAAAAAATAAACTGACTTTTGAGCATAACTAAGAAATAATATCAAATTTGTAAAGATTCACAGATGGAAACTCAAAGCCTGGAAGAAAAAAAAACAGAAAGGGAGAGTTTTCTTACACAATAGTTGGGATTGAGTGACTGTTAACATCTGGAAAAAGTCATCTTCTGATAAAAAAGAAAGTTCCACAAAACATAATTACAAGTTATTAGAATAAAAGACAAAGACGAATTCTTTTTAAATTCACACATACATGCGCACACGTGCATATGTGTATGCATGTGTGTGTATGGAATTTTAACATCTGAAATACAAGTTGGTTAAAATACTGCTAACAGCACATACAGAAACAGTACTTCACTTATCACTCAATACAAGTACATACTATATATACAATTTTGTTGTAAAACAAGAAAAATTGCTCAAACATCCAAATAATCTTGCTGTATAAGTATATACATCTAAATAGTCCAAAAGAATGCTTGCTATGGACTCAATTTCAGCACCATCATAGCGCAGTGTCCATGACTGCGACAACCTAAAATAAAAAATACAGTACATTCTGAACCCCTAGAACTATTTTCATAATATACTTTAAAGCATTTTGTGGCAGACAGAGGTATCCCCAAGGGTTTTCCCCTATACAGGTACACAGTTGCCATTAGTAACAGTTAAGAGCTCTTTGCATCATTGTTCAGACACATAATATACCAAACTTAAATGTACAGGTATTTTATTTAAATGCTTCACACACTTTTACAAAAATTGCTTTTAAAAAAATTTGCACTTTAGTTTTTTATTCTTAAAACGTGCCACTTTTAGGAACAAAATATTCTCTCCTTGTTAACTCAATCCTAAAGGAATAACTTGGTTTTAGGGATTACATCCCTTTTCCTCCCAAGTTCTGCATTTTTCTCAAAGACCTATTAGCACAAGTGCCTGTGTCTAATTACACAACGTATAAGAGCCACTGTTCAGCCAGAAACCTAAAACAAAATAGTGTTAAGTATCTGCCAATAATTGTTAAAAATTATTTTGAAATTGGTATTGACTTCATTTTGATCAGAGGGAAAAACAGGATTAGAGCAAAGTGCTAGGTAGATTGCTGCTCTGCCACCTGAGGCAAGTAGTTTTGGAATGTTTATACAGGTGGCTTGACTGGCTGAACCTCTTACCACACTTTAAGCAGGCATAGGGCTTCTCACCTGTGTGTACACGAATGTGCTTCTTACAGTCTGTTAAGGTCAAAAATGTCTTACAGCAGATTTTGCAGGCATATTTTCGAGCCCCCTCTACAACTAAGACATTGTGCTCTGATAAGGCCTTCTTACACTTTGACAGAACATCAGCAGATGCTCTGGTCAACTGAGGGGGACCAGGCTGGGAAGGATGCCCATTTTCAAAGGAGGAAGTAGGCCCATTCATTAACAACTGGGAATTAGCTGAGTTATCTTGTATTTGAGAGCTCCTAACAGAGGTCACAACTGGCATTTTTGGAGCTATACGACGGTAGCCAGGAAAATTACTGGCTCCCCCTCGAGAGGAACCCATCATTGCCCTGGAGAGAGAATGTATTCCCAAACCAGATCTAGGAAAATCCATCCCAAATTGTTCTGCTGCTCGATAACCAGAAGTCTGCACACAGGGAAGGCCCATTATTTCCTGCATAGGTCTAACAAAATGTGAGTCTGCAGGTTCACTGAAAGGATTCTCCACATGAGAGACGGCAGCAGAGGAATGACCACTTGTAGGACCCGACTCTGGACTCATTAAATAAGATGTGTCATTATCCATTCTGCAGTCACTGGTAGTGTTTGGAATGTTGTCATCATTGTTCTGATTGGCACTAAAGGTGCTACTTCTGCTCTTGCTTAGAAAACTTGAAATACTAAAAGTAGATTTGTGTTCCAGATTATTGGAAACCTCCAAAATATGAATGTCCCCTACTCTGTCAGTGCTGGATTGTGGATCTGAAAAACTACGATCACTGCTTTCTGGACTCAGCTCTATTTTTTCAGCACTGACCACTCCACCTTCCACTTCCACAGATTCACTGCCTTCTGCTTGAGAGGTCACATCACTCACTTCATCCTGAGGCTCAGGAGAGCTCAAAGGTTCAGATTTAACCACCACTCTCATGTGGTCTTTCTCACTGAGGCCAACTTCTGTATTTTCACACTGAAAACCATTTTTTTCAGAAGTAGCTTCCTGGCCAAAACTGGTTTCCACTTGAGTTGTCTGAGATGCCATAGACATCTGAGAAATGTTCCCAGCACTGTTGTCAGATTGACTAGGCATTTGGGCATCTTCTTGTCCACTGAATGACTGATCAAACATGATAGCATTGTCTTCTTGGTTATCAGTTACTGAATCTGACTTAGAATTATCCACAATTTTCAAAGAATCTGGTGAAAAAAACTCCTCACGAGAATGAACCACTGCCTGTCCATTCTCTGGTGTCACATCTGAAATCATGGACTCATCTAAAGTGGGTCTCATGCGCTGTCTGGCCCGATCCTCTGAAGACTGTTTCCTCTTGTGGAAGCGCCTTATTGGAAAAGTAGTACGCTGTTCTATGTTACTCCTCATTGATAAGTTCATGGTAGTTTGTTGCTCTTCTGTACTCTGGCTAGAATTTAATGCAGAGCTCACTATACTCAGTCCCAATTGCTGAAGCATAAAAGACCGCTGCATTCGTGCATTTTGTTCCTGAACTCTGTCACTTGGGGGAGACATAGGCAGCGTCCTTGTAGTTAAATAATGTTTACAGGCCTTAACAACAGAGTTCAAATGAAGATGGGAAGCTGCCAATAAAACATCCATGACATTACTTTCCCCAAGCATAAGTGTAGAGGTATACATCATATCAATCAAAGCAGCAAAGGCCTCTGCTGTCACCACTTCACTATCCAACTGGATCATGTTCATGGTTTGATCTCCCTCAGCTACAGTAAAAAGGGCTCGGAAATGGGTGCTGCATGCTGCCAACACAGAACGATGTGCTTTAAAATGTCTATTCCCCACCACAATGACACAATCACAAAGTTGACCATGAAGTCGTTGGTAGTTTAGTTGCTGAAAGATTTGTTCAAAGTGTCCAGGAAAATCCATGATCCTATATATAATTTAAAAGAAAAAAAATGACATTAAGATTTTGAATGATTGAGAGAACAAAGCATAAAAGTTGCAAATGAGAGTTGAAAGAAAAGCAAACTTATTGGTCAATGTCCTATTTTAGTCTGTTGGGTGCAGCTGAAGATGTCAACAATATGAAAAAGCACATAAACAAAAGTCTACCGAATCAGGAACAAACACAAATGTAGCTGTCAGTCTAGTCAAGTGTGCAAATGTCAGTGAATAAACCCACAGGCTATCCAAATACTGCTACCCACTTTCCATGTTATGTTTTTAAAATAAGTTATAGGTTGGAAATTTTCTATTAGGATAATGCTTAGTACACAATTGATGCTTGAAGAATAACTTATGAATGTCTACCTCCAGAAAAAGATAAACATAAATACAAAAGACAGTTTATATTAAGAACATTTTTTTTAGAAAGTGATACATTCTTTAGTGCTGGGGTGGTGGTGGATATTTTAATGTAACCAACAAATAAAAAAAAGGATGATGCTTAGTACATAAATAAGCCCAAAGGACTTTCTTAAAGGAATGCATATTTTGAAGTCAAGAACTAGTCTCTGAGTTAGTGATTAAGAAATTCAAAATATTCCCTCTATTAACCTGGAATTGAATAAAAGATAAAAATAAGAGAAATCAGAATTTGAAAATAAAGACCAAGAGCTAGATTAAAATTCCCTTATGTTCAAATTCTCCAATTCTTTTCACCATTAAAGTTTTGAACAAGCTCCTAAAAACTGTGGCACTAAATCATATATGGCTGTTTAATAAAACATTATTTCATGATGCCACGTTTAGGCCCAGAGAACTGTAGATTCTCACCTCTTTAATTCAGCAGAAAACTACTGAAGCATACTCTTCTCAGAAACCTCTCCCTTTCTTGGGAACTTTGTGATTGGCTGATTCAAAGTCTTTGTGTCCTTGGATACAGCTCAGTGACAGAACCTTCCTGAGGTAAACAGTTAGGAAAGGGGGCCACTAGCCCCGAAGAGGGACTTTTTCATCAACACTCTCTGCCCTAATGCTCTTGGAGCTGTGGGGACTCCCCAGAGCAGGGAGGTGCTACAAAGGACAAAAATATCATGGAACAAAAACACATCTGGCAGGTTTCTAACCCTCTATAGTTTTCTCATTGTTGTAGTTTTTCTGAGTGAAGGCAAGGGAATAGAGAAATAGAGGCACAAGCTTGACTCTGTCTCATTGCTTATGGAAAATAATGACACTACACAGCTGAGACAGTAGTCAGACTATTTTTTAATTAAACTCGAGGGAATCCCTCTTCCATTTGGACCCTTGCACAGGACAAATCCATGACAGTAGTGAATACCTAGGGCAAGTATACATCTCCCTGTTTTATGCTTCATTTGACATTAATAATCAGAGAATTGTTGAACAGTTATCTTTATAGCTGCATTCATCAAGGACACTTGAGTAATCTAAGAAAGGCCTTATTGGAAAATAGCCTTATAGCTGAATTCTGTGCTATCAAGTCAATTTGGTTTGTTGTTTTTTTTTTTTTAATCAAACAACAAACAGTGGGATTCTTGGCACCTTTCAATTATGAAATAGTAAAGGTGTATGGCCTAATGTAGAAAATCATGTGTGAAAGACTGCCTATTTGTTCCTTTTTCATATATTCAACAAGGAATGTCCTTGCTATATGTATGAGAAATAAAAATGAGAAAGTAGGCATATGGAAAATTGCAAAGGAAATACATGTTCAAAAAAGGTGAGATACTCATGTGGTCAAAGCAAACAATAAGAGATAAACGGCCCAGAGCTACATGCATTGATATCCACAAAATCTAAGAAAAGAAATCCCCTCTAAAATATTCCCCCAAACTGGCCATCAGTCTCTGCTTGAAGACTAATCATGGGGAACTTACTATTTTATTGAAGTAATCCATTTCATTTTCTATTTATTATAGTTTTTCCTTATGTCAAGCTAAATCTGGCTTCTTTACAACTTCCACTCATTGGTCCTAGTTATACCTCCTGGCCAAACAGAGCAAATCCTTCCACATTATAATCCATGAAAGAAAGCTACATCCCTCTTCAATACGCCTAAAAAGAAGCCTGAAGATTCTTAAACTTTTGCTTTAATTGGTCCCTTAAACCAAATCCTGATGAAATGTTTTCCAGTCTTCTCATGATTTCCTAGCTTGTCACTGCATTTTTTTAAGATAACAGTATTCTGACCTAGATACAAAAATCTGGATGTGTTCTTATCAAGTATGGGGTATATATTTCCTAGTTCTAGACAATGCCTTAAATATAGCAGCAAATAATGTCAACTGAATTAAATCTGAAATGCGACCTAACATCCCATTAACTATCATGTAGCACTGCTGGCTCATACAGTCTGCAAAATAATCTGCAAAAAGACCTAAATCATGCCTTCTCTATTCTATACTTGTACAATTATGGGCTTTTACAACACAACTGTAAAAATCTGCATTTACCTCTATTAAATTTTGTTAATAAATTCAGCCCAAGGTTTGTGTCATAAGCAGAAATGATAAACATACTATCAACCATTATTTATAATCTCCTCAAAGAGAGGGACTCTCCTATTTGCCTCAAATGTTGCTAATTAACTTTCATTCCAATGGGCCAAATGCCTATTTCAATTTGTGGAGAACAGAGAAGGAATTACACACACCTAAAGCAACTTTGTGTCCTCTAGGGCAGTGATGGGCAAACTAAAGCCTGCGGGCCAGATGTGGCCCCCTGAAACGTTCTATCCTGCTGAGAGACATTATTCCTAATTCCTAATCTGACAAATGACAAATACAATGAGTAGGATACAATACAATGAAACTTCGAAAGAGTTGCCTTAGAAACAGACTGACAGATAAGCATTTCCTTTCCTTTGGCCCCCTCTTTAAAAAGTTTTCCCATCACTGCAGGGATACCTGTGAGAATCAAATTGTCTTAGGCCCAAAGGTACCACTTTTTGGTGCCCTTTCTTCATTCCATTCCAATTTCCAATTATTTTCTTTAACTATCTGGTCTCCTCTGTAGGCTATAAAGCTTTGGTTTGCTAGCAGAAGACAAAGATTCTAATATCTATGCCCTCTTTCTTGTGGGTATACAGGGATGCTCAAGCTCTCAGAAGGGTTCTATCATGTCTGTAACTCCAGAATCTTCCCATCTGTGAAATGGGCAGAACTCTTTCAGAAAAGTTCTATGAAACAGATAACAAGTAAACTGAGCTGTATGTCTGCAGAAAAGCTGCGGTCAGTGTCCCAGGGTCCTTAGCCACCAGAATCCATTACTTTCCATCACGCCTTCTGTACTATAGCCAAAATGGACTACTCACCATCTCATACCAATGCATCTTTGCTTAGGCATTGTATCTGTTCCTCCCTTCATGGACAATCTTTTATTTGTAGAAGTTATAGAAACACTATAAAAGGGCTTTATTTAAAGACCAACTCCTCATTTTAGACATGAGGAAATTAAAGACCTGTAAGGTTAAGTGAACTACTGTCTGAGTCAGAATTGAAACCCAGAGTTTCCTAATTCTATCAATTCTTATACTGCTTTGACTCTCAATCCTAACCTTAAAAGTCCAGTTCAAATGCCACTTCCTTCATAAAGTCTTCCCTGGAACTCCCACAGCAGTGTGTGCCTCTTTAATCATTTTGTGTTTTGTTTATTTGTATAAAAGTAGAATTCTAACAACAATGCTCTAAGGCTATTGTAAAATTTGTAAGATTACTTTTAAGACTCAGACATACATGATTGTGTCATCAAAAAGTTCAATATCATTTACAGAAACAAAAGGAAGTCATTACTAAGAGCTGAATTTATAACAATGCAAAAGATTAGCAGGCCCTACATTTATATTTCAACTAAAGTACAATACTACAACATCACTTATAATTAAAATACAGTTTCTGGTTTTGTTCTATTTACATAGTCCCCATAAAGTTTCTTAATAATTGAGAGCTCTCTAAATACCCAGCTAAGATAACCAATACTTAGAAATATAACTTTAACCATTTTATAACTTCTACAATGAAATATTTTATATAACACAATGAAATCCAGTATAATTTTAACATGTGAATAGCTAGTATTTAAGGTTAAAGTAGAGTAAGAGATAAGCTCTGAAGAAAAGCCCTCTGTAACTAAAAAGACAGACTGTGGGCTTTACTTTGAATTAACACTATATTAAGATAATATAATTTTCCTCAAGTGTATGTAAAAACTGTGGATTTTCTAGTTGGCGATTAAGTCTCAAAAATAATTCCTGTTCCAAATGCCCTGGGAGTCTCCTCAATAAAATCCTAATAGAAAGTTAACAAAATATATAAAGGTGATAAATAGTAATATTAAAGAATATATACATGAGACTTTATAAACAAAATTTAAAAGGCCAAAGAAGCTTAGGTATTGCACAAAAAACAAAATTTAAATATTTGCATGCTGTAACTATCCATATCTATTATATTTTGATTTCTAAATTAAAGTTCACCAAATTTCTTCAAAGATATACTTAAATTAATCACCAAAAAAAACCCCCCACTATATTGTGGTATTTTTGTGTGGTGAATCTTTAGGTGTTTTTAGTGAAATTTTTTTTTAAAAAAAGACTCACAAGAATGAATTCTCAAATCTCCATACTGCCTATCCTCATTTCTTCAATTACTTCCTTCTCTTTTATGGGAATAAACCATAGCACTTTTTGGGCTGATGCAAAGAACAAGACTTAGTATAAGGCAAGCTTCCCCACAAATCTGCCAAATGAAACTTAACCCCTAGGACAAAGAGGCAGTAGTTTAGCTAAAAGGCTGAAGATCAACTAAACTGATTTACAGTAACCACTATGCAGGAAAGTTAGCATTAAATTAGAATAAGAGATACTAGTAATTATTAATAACCCCAAGAGAAAGTTGTAAATATAGTGGTCCTATAGGACATTGTAAATTATAATAAACAATTCCTATACACTAAACTATTATCTTAAATACAAGACCATGACCCAAGCAATAAGATTAACAAAGAAAAAAAGTGAGAACTAAACTTTATTAGACACTTAATGTGGACAAGGATCTTTAAGTTGGAGTAATAACAGTTAAGCCAACGTTTGCTGTTGTTGTTCAGTGGTGTCCAATTCTTCATGGCTGTGGACCACATAGCATGCTAAGACCATTCATGGGATTTTCTTGGTAAACATATTGGAGTGGTTTGCCATTTCCTTCTCCCGTGGATTAAGGCAAACAAAGATTAAGTGACTTGCCCAGGAGTCACACATCTAGTAAATATCTGAGGAAACTGATGTTTATGATGGTCTAAAAAACTGTGGGAGTCTCAGCCTACCTTTTGCCTCTTTTTTTCCTACCACTTGCTATTTTAGAAGCAGAGGACTCCCACAAGTCCAAGGTCCATTTTGTAATTTTATTTTTTTTGCAGGTTGTCACAACCAAATAATTAAACACCTAGCAGTTTCTCCATACTTAGCAGGGATGGTGCTCAGATATTAGACATATTAGACATAGCCTATTATTGAGACTGTACTTGAAGTCCTTTCAAAATGGTAAAACTTGCCAGAACTTGCTTGCTTCCTCAGGAACTTAGGGTTGCATATGTGGATTCTCAAGGAACTAAAGGAAGGCTATAAGCATGCTGGATGGACCACTGGTGAAGGTTTCACATAAAGTCATACCTAAGAACCACACATGGCACTATGATCCCACTGCAATTCTATAGGGTATACTCACATTTGTGGGATCACAGAGCCATTTAAGTATTTAAGCATAGATTTCTAAAATGAATATCAGTGGAGCTTATGAGTAAAAGTTAAAATATACAAAGGACAATGGCTACTCATACTTAAATAGTTCGAGGAAGTTTACGAAACACTACTGTGGCAGATGGACAATTTCTGTGAGTTGAACAGAATAAAAAAATCTTCTTGAATCATATCTAAATATTATTGAAAATAGGACAGTTTTATCTATAAGCATCAGATAAATATTAAATGTTATATAGCAATGATGACAAACCATTTAGAGATGGGGTGCCAGGCACTGCCCCCACCCCACCCCCTAGACTGAGTGCCATGATATGCCCCCACTCCTTTACACCAGATAGGGGAGAGAGGAAGCTCTCCCGCTGGACTGCTGAGCAGAGGGGCTGATGATGAGAGGCTTGTGTGGAGAGGGGCCTGAGCACCCCCCCCCTTCAGCTCTGCCATTTGTGAGCCACCCACCTACCCCTATGCACTCCCACTGGGCTGCTGGGCAGAGAGGTGGGGGATGTGAAAAAATGTTGTCAGGCACCATGGAGAGGGGGAGGAGAGCAGCTCTGCCTGATGCCCTCTGCTTTTCTAGTAACAAACTCTGGGGGTAGGGAGTGGAGGGGTGGCCCACATACCCACAGAAAACACTCTGTGTGCCCTCTTTGGCACCCATGCCATAGGTTCACCATCACTGTTATATAGGCATATCTATACTAGAAATTTTATATATGAGCATTTGTTATTATAATATTCATAAATGAAGGACTTGATTAAATATATATTACCCTAAAACTCACTGAACAAGACTTTCTGATTCTTTCACCCATTTATTTTTAAAATGTGTTCCTTTATATGTTATTTATTAATTGTTGCCTTTGCTTATTTGCCTCCTCTACTTTTCATTCCAGATCAATTTGTTAATATCTAAAAGCTAAATGTTTCCATAAAGCAGGACTAGAGATAGGGCCTGGATTGGTACTAGACCCACGATTTCACCAGTATAGGGAATGCCCAGATGAGAAAATCCTTCAACAAACATTACGGGAGTGCCAACTGGGTCATCTTCATTCTGTGATCACTGAGAAACTAAAGGACAATGGATAAAGGATGATGTAATATGTTGCCAAACATGGCTGATGAGTTCTTTAATTTTGTTTCTTTGGTGGGACATTAGGAAATGACAATAATTTTTTAAACCTTCAAGATATAAGTAAAACTTTTTTTAAAAATGTGATTCAAGGACAAAAACTGAGGGGTAAATAGATTGGCAAAGGGAGAAGAAGGTGACCAAGCACTGTCAGCTTTCTCCACCAGGCCAGTCACTCTCCTAATTAAAGGGAAAAAATTGCTCCCCTTCATCTGAATAAACTATACCCTTCCACCTCTAGCCCAATGTCAAATCATTAATTCCAAAAAACAGGGCATAGTGCTATACCATTAAAACCTTCATTGGAGGTCTTCAAGCAAAGTCTGGGCAACAAGCTGTCAAATGTTTTGCATCAAGAATTCTTTTTCAGCAATGTATTTGACTAGATAGTTATTGAACATCTAACTCTGAAATTTAATAAGTCTTAATTAGACTAGGAAAAAAAGGTAAGTGCTTCAAGCTTACTGGTACAGCTTTATCACAGAATTTCAGAGTTGGAAAAGACCTCAGAGACCATCTAGTTCAACCTATTCCTAATAAAAGATTCCCTACTGATTGACCTTCAGTGAAAGAGAATTAGTTACCTCCCAAAGCAACCCTTCCTACTTAATAGTTCATTGTTAGGAAGTGTCTTCTTTTTTATATCAAACCTAAATTTGCCTCTTTAACTTTAACTTTACTTATATCCTTTGAGAGTAAATAGAATAAGTCTAAATACCCATTTGAAGACAACTGTCCTGTCCCTCTTAAGCCTTCACTTTTCAAGGCTACACATTCTCAATGCTTTCAATTGATATTCATACAGTTGACTATCAAGGTTTTCACAATTTTGGTTGCTCTTCTTTAGATGTCCTTCAGGGAGAAAGAAAGGAAGCAGAATTTTTTGACACTTAAGGATATCACCAATTATTCCTTGGACTCTTTTTCTTTTTTTTGGTAGATAGTATTCTAGATATTCCTTTTTTTTTTTTCAAACCCTTACCTTCCATCTTAGAATCAATACTGTGTATTGGTTCTAAGGCAGAAGAATGGTAAGGGCTAGGCAATGGGGGTTAAGTGACTTGCCCAGGGTCACACAGCTAAGAAGTATCTGAGGCCAGATTTGAACCTAGGACCCTCTCGTTTCTAGGCCTGGCTTTCAATCCACTGTGCCACCTAGCTGCCCCTCCTTGGACTCTTAAAATGTAAAGTTAACTTCCTTAAGCAAATAAGATTTTGCTATGAAAACTCCTATTTTCTGAAATATCTAGAACACATTTTGATACTCCTGATATTATTTTTATTCCTAATGACAAAGTTCCTGATGACAAAATAAGTCACTGAAACACATTTGGTTAAAAATGGTACTGTTCTACTATGCCCAAAGGGTTATAAAACTATGCATACTCTTTGATCCAGTAATACCATTACTAAATTGGTATCTGAAAGAGATCCAAAAAAATGTAAAAGGACTTATTTGTTACAAAAATACTTGTAGCAGATTTTTTTTTTGGTGGTGGCAAAGAATCAGAAATTTAGGAAATGTCCATCGGAGAATGGCTGAACAAGTTGTGGTATATTATTATAATGGAATAATATTGTGTTATAAGAAATGATGACCCAGAACCATGTTGGCAAACCTATGGCACACATGCTGAAAGATGCTGCTCCTCTCCATGAGCCTGAGGACATTTCTCCCATCACTTGCCCCTCTGCCCAGCAGCCCAATGGGAGAGTTTCTTTCCTCCCCTGTCTGGGGTATGGGGTGGCTCACATGCAGGTTGCAGTCTGGGCACTCAGTCTCAAAAAGGTTTGCCATTACCTAGAAGATTTCAGAAAAACCTAGAAAGACTTCTATTAACTGATACAAAATGAAATGAATAGAACTAAGAGAACATCATACACAATAGCAGCAATATCATATAATAATTATGAATCACTTAGCTATTATAAGCAAAACAATGGCCCAAGACAATTCCAAAGGGATCATAATGAAAAATATTTACCACCAGAGAAAGAATTGATGAAGTCTAAATGCAGATTGAATCATATAATTTTTTACTTTATTATGAAAATTTAGTGATATGAGTCTTCTTCTACAACATGACAAATAAGGAAATATGTATTGCAAAACAGCACATTTATAACCAATATCAAAATGCTTACCATCTCAGGGAGGTGGGAGGGGATGGAGAAAATTTGGAACTCAAAATGTGAGAAAACAAATGTTAAAAATTGCTGGGGCAGCTGGGTAGCTCAGTGGATTGAGAGTCAGGCCTAGAGATGGGAAGTCCTAGGTTCAAATCCGGCCTCAGACACCTCCCAGCTGTGTGATCCTGGGC
This sequence comes from Gracilinanus agilis, assembly GCF_016433145.1. Taxonomy (NCBI): domain Eukaryota; kingdom Metazoa; phylum Chordata; class Mammalia; order Didelphimorphia; family Didelphidae; genus Gracilinanus; species Gracilinanus agilis. The sequence goes on along the minus strand of NC_058130.1, from coordinate 252,980,034 downwards.
AAGTCACTTAACCCCCCATTGCCCACCCTTACCACTCTTCCACCTATGAACCAATACACAGAAGTTAAGGGTTTAAAAAAAATTGCTTCTATATGTAATTGGGAAAAAATTACTGAAAAAAAGGTACTATTCTACTGATGCTTTATGAATGCATCATGTCTAAAAAAATAGGGGTCCCCAACCAGATGATCTTTAGGCTGGTTACTAACATAATGAATGACCTCTCTCTCTTTAGTTGGCTAGTATTTCCACTGTGGAAAGAAACAAACCAGTAGGGACATCCGAATCTTAGTCAGATATACTTTATTCCATCCTTCAGCATCCTTCAGATCTACAGAACTTAAAAGTAGGGAGTTGAAAGGTGGTTCAGTGGACAGAGAGTCAGGCCTGAAAATGGGAGGTCCTGGGTTCAAATCTGCCCTCAGATACTTCCTAGCTGCATGACCCTGGGCAAGTCACTTAACCCCATGCCCAGTCCTTACTGCTCTTCTACATGGTATTGATTCTAAGACAAAAAGTACAAGTTTAAAAAAAATGAAAAATAGTTCTACCTCACAAAAAGATTGAAAATTTTTGCCTTGGGATGTGAACTCTTAACAGGTAGGAATCACCATGTCCTTCAAATACAGATAGGTGCATAACCTTAGAAAGAGAGAATAAAGGGTGAATATAATCATCCCTCTTGTGCCCTCTACTATTGGATAAATACCCAGTTGCAGAAAGAAACCTGTATAGTATCAAAAATAAAAAGAAGAAATTCTGTGCTTTATAAAAGTTATTTCCTGATAACTATGTAGGGAAACAGGACAGAAGTATATAAAAACCCTCATATCTACTCAGCAGAGCACTCCACTGGATTTTCTAATTTGAGGTGCAGCTAAAGTGAATGAAATTATGCCAGAGGCTGATCACATGACATTTATTTCCTCTAAGGGAACCAATGTAGTTATTCTGATTACCCAATTCAGAAATATAAAAGACACTCTAAAACTGATATTCAACAAATGATAGCAATGGCCTTCTTAAGAATGAGACTGACCTTCTGTTCAGTGCCTGCCTCCTTAACAAGAAAAAATTTACTTTTAAATTATTTTTTTAAACAAAAAATTTTGCCTTTTATTTAATTTAACAAAGCTATCTACCCCTCAAAAAAAAAAAAAAAAGCTTAGGCTCTTCTGAAAAGGATCAGCCATCAAAATGACAAACTCTTTCAACTACAAGAGCACCATAGTAGTTCTGATCTTAAAATTGCCAAATTCTGAAACATTTTCAATAGATTCTTTTAGGGAAGAAAATTCAAAGATTTGTGATTAAAAGAATAAAGTAACAGAAGACCAAACTGTAATAGAATAATGAGATTTCAGGTCAGATTGCAAAAGTAGGAAAAGGATGTAAGACTAACATGTCAATCTCTTCAAGAAAAAACCTATATACTACTATGTAACTTCTCTCTAGCCTATGATAATGTCCTAGGCCTATAATTTGTTCTTTTATGATAGCCTCTAATGTTAACCTAATTCCTAGAGATTTCTTTCTCTCTGATTTTAAAACCCTCAGGATTCTCCTGAACTGGATGTTTCTAAAATTATGTTATGCTATATTTTCAGGCCATTACAATTACAGCAAGCTGAGATACAATTCAATTCAACAAATATTCTTTTAAAGACAGCATGGCAAAATAAGACATAGAAACAGCCTCCAAGTCAGCAGAATTTGAATTTAAGTCCTATTATTAAAATATATTGGTTGGGTGATTTTGGTCAGGTCACAACCTCTCAAGATGATAGTGTAGCAAGAATGGAGAAAATCCTGTATTCTTAGAATAGGAAATTCAATTGTAAATTTCTAAGACTGTTAAGTGGCATAACAGTTATCTGATTATAGTGGTAGTTTTCTCATCAGGGAGTTTCCTGCAACAATGGAATCATGGTTTGAGAGGGGAAAAAGGTACAAAGTACGATGCTACAGAAAAAAAGAAAATTACATCTCAGGAAAGGCTTCCTGTAGGAGATGGCATCTAATTTTAGCCTTAAAAAGAAGCTAGGGGTCTAAGTGGTGTAGGTGACAAGAAAGTACAGTCCAAGAGCAAGGAACAACCTGTGTAACAGCACAAAGTTGGAAGGTGGTAAGTTGGGGAACAGTTGGTGGGCCAATTTGGCAGAAACAGATAGTGAAGAGGAGTAATATGAATGTCTGGAAACATGGGTAAGGAACTATATCATAAAGGGAATTAAGTGCCAAGCTGAGGTGTTTTGTATTACAGGGACAATAAGTTTCCCAATCAGTGAAGATTTTTTAACAGGGAGTGATATGATCAAATCAGTGTCTTATGAATATTAATTTGGCAGTTGTGTGGCAGACAGACTAGAGAGGAATAAGATTGGAAGTAGGGAGACCAATTAGGAGGCTAATGCAATAGTCTAGGCAGAAGGTGATAAAGATCTTCTAAACTATAATAGTGGCCATGAAACAGAAGAGAAAAGATGCAAGTGGGACTATATGGGAGAGAGAGGAAAATGAGGGAAAGAAAAGAGTCAAGCATTAATTACTATAAGTATTCAATCCCAAGTAACTCAAAGAATGGTGATTCTCTCAACAAGGGAGATTTGGAGAGGTGAGTGAGATTCAGAAAGAAATGTAATTAACTGCTTTGGAGTTGAGTTTGAGATGTTCAATCATCTAGGTAGAAACTAGGAGGCAACTGGTAATATGGGCCTAGAATTTAGGACAGCCTAAATAACCAGGTTAACTTCTTCTTGAGTCACTCGATTTCTCAATGTTAATCAGGAAGAATAAAAAGTAAATAAATATAAGATATTAAATGTAAGGTAGTTGAGAAGGGAGGGCACTAGAAGTCAGGAGATTCAAGAAAAGCTTACTGTAGTGATGTCTGAGTCCAATCTTAAGGGGAGAATAACATACCATGAACCTGGAAAGATAAGTTGAAGCTAGATTTTTTTAAAAGCTAAAAAAAGAGTTGATAGTTTACATTTGAGACAACAGAGAATACTGGCATTTCTAAGCAGGAAGCAACATGGTCAAATGTATGTTTCAGGAAAAACTATGGCAGTAGTGTGGAGGATGGACCAATCAAGAAAGGAGAGATCTGAGGGAAAGAAGTCAATGAGGGCACGCTTGCCAAGGGGCCACTGTGAGAGAGTGATTAAGTAAACTGGGAAAAAAGAGGTCAGATATGAGAGATGCTGTGGAGGTAAAAATAAGCTAGATATAGCTGACAAGAACTGAGTAGATACATAAGTGTGAGGAAGAAGAAGTCAAGCTTATGAACCTAGAAGACGGGAAAAATCATGGTGCCCTAAATAGAAATAGTCAAGCATAGTGAAGAGTGGGTTTAGGGTCCTGTTTTAAACCTGCCGAGTTTGAGGGAGTGATAGGACAATTGATTCAAAATGTCTAATAGGCAATTGGTAATGGGAGACTGGATCTCAGAAGAGAGTCTAGGGTTGGATTTATAGATCTGTGAGTGATCTGCATAGAAATGATAATTAAACCCATGGGAACTGATAAGGCTACCAAGAAAAAGAACATGGAGTAATTTGGTAACCAGAACTAAACAAATACTGCAATTGTGTTTGGAAAGGCTTAGTACAGTGAGACTATCACCATCCTTATTGTAGATACTTTACTTCTACAAATGAATCTTAAGACGGCAATCTTATTAATAGCTTTTTTGCCTAAATCCCTTCCAAACTCTCACCATATCTCCTCTGAGAAATAACCATAACAATAAGTGAAAAGATGAGTTCTGGCTTTAAAGTTTATAATGTAAAATTGATTCAAAGAGATTTCTCAAAGAGGAAGAGAGCCCAGGTACCTAAGGCAAGAAACAGCTAAGAAGGGCAATAAGACATGTTATCCTGTGTGATGAAAAGTCGATTTGAAATATTTTAAAACGTTTAAAGAAATATTCTCTCTCTGTCTTTGTCTCTCTCTCATTCACACATATGTAGTATAAAAGAAACAATAATGGATTTTGCTTCATAAAACTTGAACTGAATTCCAGCTCTGCTACTTACTAGAATGTGTGATATTAAGCAAAATACTTGCCCATTCTGAGACTCACAAAAAAGGGAACTGGATTACATCATTTCTAAAACTCCACCCTGCTCTAAAATTCAATGACTTCTATAATTTAGTGGCTAGAAAGACAACCCTTTTTGAAAAGTTTCTGGAAAAATATTAATAAGGAAATAAACTATAAAAATGAAAGTTGTCAGAGGCATGTTAAGAAAAGACATTTAAGGGAGGTCCTAGGTTCAAATCTGGCCTCAGACACTTCCCAGCTGCGTGACCCTGGGCAAGTCACTTGACCCCCATTGCCTACCCTTACTACTCTTCCACCTATGAGTCAATGCACAGAAGTTAAGGGTTTAAAATAAAAAAAAAAATAAAATAAATAAAATAAAAAGAAAAGTCATTTAAATTTCAGAATAACAACTAATTTGCAAATTTAAGTTTGAAAATTTTATATAGGGGAATGGAAAAAAGGGTTGTTTTTTTTTTTCCTTTTAGAATGCAGTAGAAAATTACCTTTTGGGATGTCACAAAATTGGGACATTAACGCATTGCTGGTGGAGTTGTGATTTGATCCAACCATTCTAGAAGGCAATTTGGAATCATGCCCAAAGGGCGTTAGATCCAGCTATACCACTACTGGGTTTGTACCCCCCAAAAATAAAAAAAAATGTTTGTACAAAAACATTATAGCTACACTTTTTGTGATGGCAAAAAATTGGAATATGAGGGGGTGTCCATCAATTGGGGAACGGCTAAACAAACTGTGATTTATGATGGTGATAGAATACTATTGTGCCATTAGGAATGATGAACTAGAAGATTTCTATATGAACTGGAAGAACCTCCATGAACTGATGCAGAGTGAAATAAGGAGAACTAAGAGAACATTATACACAAGAAAGTGGAACATTGTGGAACAATCAAATGTAAGAGACTTTGCTACTAGTGACAATGCAATGATCCAAGACAATCCCGAAGGAAAGAATGCTATCCACATCCAGAGAAAGAACCATAGGAGCAGAAACAAAGAAGAAAAACATATGACTTATCATGTCGTTCTATGGGTATAATTGGGGGGGGGGGTGGTTTTAAAAGATCACTCTATTACAAACATGAATAATATGGAAATAAGTTATGAACAATAATACAAGTATAACCTAGTGGAAATGTTTGTCAGCTCTGGTAAAGGGAGAGACAAGAGGAGAGGGAGAGAACATGAATCATGTAACCATGGAAAAATATTCTAAATCAATAAAGAAATTTTTAAAGAAGAATGCAGTAGTAAATTACCTCTTAGGATGTCAAAAAATTGGGACATTAATGCATTGCTGGTGGAGTTGTGAATTGATCCAAGCATTCTGGAAGGCAATTTGGAATTAAGCCCAAAGTGCTTTAAAAGAATGCATGCCCTTTGATCCAGTAATACCACTACTAGGTTTGTGCCCCAAAGAGATAAAAAAAAAAAATGAATGTACAAAAATATTTACAGCCACACTCTTTGTGGCAACAAAAAATTGGAAAATGAGGGTTTCAACATGTAAATGTTTATGATAATTTTTTAAAAAGAAAAGTGATATATTTCCTAGAATAAAATATGATCTTTAGCTAAATAAATCAAAACTTTAGGGAAGTAACTTCTTTAACAATGTTTTGTTCTGAACTTTTTGGTTGCTCAAAGGATCATTTTCATAGTTGTGGATATTTGAATTAATTTCCCTTGAATGTCTTCTTTCACAGACTGATGCTGAAGTAACTCTCTAAAATTTTAGTTCTCTCAAGACTTCTTTTGGGATCCTTCTTGCAATAGGGCCTGTTAACAGCTCAAAACTGCCATGATTGATTTTTCCCCCGTTGGTAATTTTCTTTGTTTTTTTAAAAATTTATTTATTTTTAAGTATTTTCCCAAGGTAACATGATTCATATTCTCTCCCTCCCCTCTTTTCTTCCCACTCCCAGAGTTGACAAGCAGTTCCCAATGGGTTATATGTTAATTGTCACTCCGTACCTATTTCCTTATTATTCATTTTTGTAATAGAGTAGTTTTTTAAAACCAAAATCCTAAATTCTATACCCATATAAACAAATGATAAATTGTATGTTTTTCTTCTGCATTTCTACTCCCACAATCCTTTCTCTCGTTGTGGATAGCATCCTTTTTCATAAATCCTTTGGGATTGTCTTGGATCATTGCATTGCTGTTAGTAGCAGTCATTGATGCAGAGCAAAAGGAGCAGAACCAGGAGAACATTGTACACAGAGACTGATATATTGTGGCACAATCAAATGTAACAGACTCTTCTACTAGCAGCAATGCAATAACCCTAGACAATCCAGAGGAATTTAGAAGAAAGAACGCTATCCTGATCCAAAGAAAGAACTGTGGAGTAGAAATGCAGAAGAAAAACATATGATAGATCACGTGGTTTGATGGAGATATGATTAGGGTTTTGGCAATAACAGATCACTTCTATTGCAAATATGAATAACATGGGTTCTGAACAATGATACATGTATAACCCAGTGGAATTCTTTGTTAGTGCTGGGAGGAGGAAAGAAAGAGGGGGAGGATCATGAATAAAGTAACCATGGAAAAATATTCTAAATTTAAAAAAAAGTACTAATCATCAAAATAATCTGCTATTGATTAAAAATAGCAAAGTTGTTCTATGGAATATATTAGGCAAACAAAACCTAAAACTAACTAAATATACTAGTTCATGTACTCCATGAAATTTCCAACACCAACTACTTAATGAAAACTATTAAACCTATTGGAAAACTTCTGGCAGAAATAAGTTTTAGACCACGTACCAAATAGATTGGGTACTATGTGCTTAGACTATGTACCATAAAAGATATAAATGGATACACTATCTATATATAAGAAAATATACAAACAAATTAAAGGAATAAAGAAGATTCCCTTCACAATTGTAGTTGGGGGAAGAATTCTTAACTTAAAGCAAGTGATAAAGGTGATCACCAAAAAAAAAAAAGCATCTTCAAAACCAAAATAAAAAGCAGTTAGAGTAAAAAAAAATAAGCAATTGGGAAAAAATTTTCATTGCAAATTTTTCTGATAAAGGTATAATATCCAAAAAATAAGAAGAATACAAATATGTGAAAAAAGGAACCATTCATTTCCCAGTGTTATGTGGTCAAAGAACAGGCACACACAAAAAAAGATGAAAAAATGGGACTCGACAGGGGGGAAAATCATTAAAAATAAGATAAATAAAAATTAAAACTCTAAGGTTCTATCTCATGCTCAGATCGACAAAAATGATGAAAGAGGAAAACAGCAATTGTTAAAGGAATGAAGGATAGAGACACTAAGGCACTATTGGTGAAGTTGTGAATTAAGTTTCAATCGTTTGGAAAATAATTTGGAACTATACCCAAAAAAGCCACATTCTTTAATTCAGTATTACTATATGCACAGTCAAGAACAAAAAGGACCTATATGAACAAGAATGTATATAGCAACAATTTTTGTTATAGCAAAGAACTGGAAACAAATTAGTGTCCATCTCCTGGGGAACAACTAACAAAGCATGGTATATCGATGTAATAGAATTTTATTCTGTCACAGGAAATAAAAATGAAAGATTTAGAGAAATATAGAAAGACTTGTATGAAACGATGCAGAATAAAATTAGTTGAATCAGCACAATTTGTGTGAGTAGAAACACAAAAGAAAAATAACTGCTTGATCACATGGATTGATGGATATATGATTGAGGATGTAGACTCTAAAAGATCACTCTATTGCAAATATTAATAATATGGAAATAGGACTTGATCAATGACACATGTAAATTGCTCGTTGGCTGTGGGAGGGGGGTGGGAGATGGGGAGGGAAAGAACATGAATCATGTAATCATGGGAAAATATTCTTAAATAATTAAACTTAATTTTTAAAAAAAAGAATAATTTGTGTAAAATGAATACTTCAGAGCAAAATTGGGAGAACCTTGAGAACAAATTATGTAAGGACTATAATAATATTATGATGGAAAATAACTTTTAAAGATATTAAAGCACTGACAAAAGCAGCAACTAATTATGTCCAAAGACTGATAATAAAGCATATCTCCCTTTTTTTTCCCCAAGAAATTTTGAAAGACCAAGAATACAGAAGCATTCTTAGACATGGTCAATGTGTTCTGCTTAATTTTAGGATCTGTTACAAAGAAGAGCTTCTACTGGGGATTGGGGAGAGACAATGGATAATGGCTTTAAAAAAGAACATATGCAATGTTTTTAATGCAAAAAAGAAAGAAGTGAATTAGGGACATCAATAAAGCAATTTTATTGCTACTTTGTTAAATTAAATATATTTCTTTTTTAAAAACTATAAATCTGATACAAAAATTTTAAAGAAAATACTAGTAGAGAGATGACAGTAACATATCACAAACACCACAATGGATTTAAACCAGGAATTCAGGGTTACTTCAATATTAGGAAAATTATAAGTTTAACTGACCATATCAAAAAACAAGAAAACAAAAATCATATCAAGAGACTCAGAAAAAAAAACTTTTTGCAAAATACAATACCTATTCCTATTAAAAGCAGTAGAAAACACAGGAATAAATGGAGCTTTTCTTAAAATGGGTATTATCTATCTAAAACCTAATGGAAGCATTATCTATAATGATTATAAACTAGAAGGATTCCCTTAAAAATAAGATTAGGGTCAATGCAAGGATATCCAATATCACCATTATTATTCAATATTATACTAGAAATGCTAGTTATAGCAATAAGAAAAGAAAAAGAAGAAAAAGGACTAAGAATAGGCAATGAGGAAACTACCACGTTTTGCAGATGGTATTATATCATCTCAGAGAATCTGAGAAAATCAACTAAAAACTTAAGCAAAGTTGCAGGATATAAATGAATCCACACAAATCATCAGCATTTCTGTATATTACCAACAAGATGTTGCAGGGAGGGAAAAAGAAAATCCACTTAAAATAACTATAGACAGTATAAAATACTTGAGTCTACTGGCCAAGACACATTCAGGAACTATGTGAACACAGTTATAAAACACTTTTCACACAAATACAAATCCATGTAATTGAGGAAATATTAAAAGCTCACAGATAAGCTGGGCCAATATAATAAAAATGATAATACTACCATGATTAACTTACTTATTCTGAGACATACCAATCAAATTATCAAAGAATTATCTTAAAGTGCTAGAAAAATGTTTTTAAAACTTCATGAGAAAAACGGTTAAGAGAAATAAATTTTTTAAAAAATGAAGGAAGATGGCCTAGCTGTACCAGATCTGAGACTATAGGCAAAGAAAGTAAATAAAAATAACCTCATAGCCAAGAGATTCTACTGCTGGGCATATACTCTGGAGATCAATGGCAAAAAGGCCCCATGTATAACAAAATATTATAAAAAGTGCTATAGTAAATAAAGAACTGGAAACAGAACTATTGACAGAGAATGACTGAATAAGCTGTGATAATGGAATATTACCAAGTTGTAAGAAACAGTAAATAATAAACATGGAGAAATTGGAAAGAAAAGATTTTATAAACTGATACAAAGTGAAGTAATCAGAATTCCCCCCCCCCCCAAAAAAAAAACTCAACTGACTTCAACAATGTTAAGTGGAAGAACATTTTGAAAAATCTAAACTGCAACAAAATTATAATGGTCATGTTTACTCCAAAAGAAAATATATGAGAAAGCATCTCCCACTTTTTCTCCTTCTTTGAGGAAATGATGGAATATGGGTATGGAACACATGCCAATAACATCAGGCTTTTTTTTTTCAATATGTTGGTTTGAGTTTTTTCCCTTTCATTCTTTCTTATAAGGGATGTCTCTCCAGCAAGGATTAAGGATAGGGATACATTGTTAAATGTAAGTAATATGAAAGTAAAATAGCAATAAAATTTTTTTAAAAAAAGAGTAAACTGCTTACATCAAAAACAGCAAATGAACAATCTTCTGCCTATTTTTAAAATGCTAGCCAAATTTATTTAAAGTAGTCTTTTAAAAACATAAACAGGGCAGCTGGGTAGCTCAGTGGATTGAGAGCCAGGCCTAGAGACGGGAGGTCCTAGGTTCAAATCTGACTTCAGCCACTTCCCAGCTGTGTGATCCTGGGCAAGTCACTTGAACCCTATTGCCCACCCTTACCACTCTTTTGCCTTGGAGTCAATACACAGTATTGACTCCAAGACAGAAGGTAAGGGTTTTAAAAAAAAAAAGAACCAAAAAAAAAATCAAAACATCATAAACAAATCAAAAGTATCAATAAGCACATGAGAAAGTGTTCTAAATCTCTAATAATTAGAGAAATGCAAATCAAAACAACTCTGAGGTATCACCTCACACCTAGCAGATTGGCTAAAATGAGAGGAGAGCAAGATTGTTGGAGGGGATGTGGCAAAATTGGGACATTAATGCATTGCTGGTGGAGTTGTGAACTAATCCAACCATTCTGGATGGCAATTTGGAACTAAGCCCAAAGAGCAATAAAAGACTGCCTGCCTTTCGATCCAGCCATACCATTGTTGGGTTTGTACCCCAAAGAGATCATAGATAAACAGACTTGTACAAAGATATTTATTGCCGTGTTTTTTGTGGTGGCAAAAAAACTGGAAAATGAGGGAATGCCCTTCAATTGGGGAATGGCTGAACAAATTGTGGTATATGCTGGTGATGGAATACTACTGTGCTCAAAGGAATAATAAACTGGAAGAATTCCATGTGAACTGGAAAGACCTCCAGGAATTGATGCAGAGTGAAAGGAGTAGAGCCAGAAGAACATTGTACACAGAGACTGATACACTGTGGTAAAATCAAATGTAATGGACTTCTGTACTAGCAGCAATGCAGTGACACAGGACAGCTCTGAGGGATTTATGGTAAAGAATGCTACCCACATTCAGAGGAAGAACTTCAGGAGTGGAAACACAGAAGTAAAACAACTGCTTGAACACATGGGTTGATGCAGACATGGTTGGGGATATAGACCCGAAAAGATCACACCAATGCAACTATCAATAATATGTAAATAAGTCTTGACTGATCATGTGTTAAAACCAGTGGAAATGTGCACTGGATATGGGTGAGGGGTGTTAAAGGCAGAGTGAAGGGGAAAGTAAAAACATGAATCATGTAAAAAATATAAAAGTCTAAAAAAAAAAGAATTAAAAACATCATAAACAATCTTAAGTTAGCAGGAATCATCTAAAAAAAACCAATGCTTTTTAAAAAGGTGTCCTATCTCAAATTTACTGCTGACTTTCTCATATTTCCCGGAATCTGGCTTCATTTTTCTGGGAACGAATTGATCCACTCTTATTTGGTACTCTTCTAACACTACCTACCCTTACCTTATTAACTTAAGAGGGCTTCCTTGGCAAAGGACCCATAATCCAGAGGTGGGATGCAATCACCACAGCTTAGCCTAGCTGATATAAGTAAATTCCAAAGGGATTTGTTAACCTATGCTAGGTGCTTGATTTACAAAGGCAGAAAAATGAAATTAAGCGATCTGTCAAACACTGAGCAAAATAGTGTCTGTCATCAAAAAGTTTATATTCAAGTAGGAAGAGCCAACATATGTAAAAGAATGATGACCAAGAAAGGGCATTTGGTTTTGAAAGTCACAAGGATGGTGAGTAAAGACATAGGTCCATTGAAACTTCCTTTTCTGGTGCAATGTTATATTGATTTGATTACCATTCCCAAAGCAAGAAGTATGACAAATGGCCAGTCGGATGAAATGTGACACGCAGTCAAAAGTGTAGGGTATTTGCGTTGATTGTCTCTGTGATCAGGGAAGTACTGGTTCTAAAGTTGAGTGGCATATGATCTCAGAAGATCCAAAGAGAGCAGTAGCAGTGTAAATGGCAAGAAGAAATCAAAGCAAACTGGGGCACTATACATAAAGCATGGTCTAAAGTCTAGGGCAAACCAGATATAGTGAATTATTCATTTACTTCTCTAAACCTACAGAACACACAGTTGGCACGAAGAGTGGGGCAGCTAGTGGTTCAGTTGATAGAACACCCCAGGTTTCAAATGGGTTCAAACCATTTGGTTTGGTTCAAAACAGAATTCAGACCTGGGTTCAAATCTGACCTCGGGTACTTTCTAGCTGTGTGACCCTGGGCAAGTCATTTAACCCCATTTGCCTAGTCCTTACCCTTCTGTCTTAAGATTTGTTACTAGGACATAAGAGTATTTTTTTTTAAACAGTGCTAATTCATATCTGGAAATACAATGTTAGAAAAATATCAGTCTAGTTGAAAAGATTAGCTTTTCTAGGATATGATGAACCATAGAGGATGAGGATATGGATCCTTAGAAAGTGAACATCATTCCATTAGTAAATTAATAAAACATTTATTAAATGCTTACTAAGTGCCAGGCACTGTGCTAAGTGTTGGAAATACAAAGAAAAAGTGAAAATAGTCTCTGATATCTAAGTCCTTAACATTTTAAATGGAGAAGACAACATGTAACTTAAAAGAGAAAAAACCTCCAATACTAACCAGTACTAGAGTATAGATGGGGATGTAGTGTCATCCAGGGGAGCCAAGTCTTACTGAGTGCCAGATGGAAAGAACAGGAGAAGTCTAAAATGAAAGGAAGTTTGTTAATTACAGTGCAGGAGTTCCACACAATATAATGAAAAAAGGGTAGGACATTGTGGGACTGAGGTGGATAAAGGAAGGATCAGACAACTGAGACTAGGAAGAGTAGTTTGTTCTTTAGCAGCAAGGGAGTTCTGTATCACTTAGGAAGAAAAAAAAGGGAAAGGGGTGGGGGGAGGTATACAAACTGAAAAAGGTTTTAAAACATATCCATATTCAAAAACTAAACAAAACTCATTTTTTAAAAAATATGCTTCTCCTACTCCACTATTAGGATGAATAATCACACGATGATCATATAAAGTGTTTTTTCCAGCAGGTCTGAATACATTTTATTTAGCCAAATATAAAACTGGTTGGCAATCTGTGAGCACACACCAATTAAAAGCAATTGGAAAAGGACTTGGCTATATCTTTATTTATTTAGCCTACTTTGTATAAAATGCCAAAGAGCATACCATATATAAGAGCATAATAATTTTTAAGAAGGTAGTAGTTAAGATACATTCTAGACTTAGCATAATGAAATACGTTAAGAAAATGAATTGGAATAACAAATTGAGAAATATACAAGAACAAATTTAATGTAGTTAAAATTTTCAAAGAAAGAGAATTGAATCATTTGCCTTCAAATCTCTTTTTATTCAAACATAATATACAAAATCCATATTTATAATACAAGAACTAGAAAATGCTTATTAAAAATTCCTTCCCTTTTAAAAATAATTCATAGAGATCTTTAAATAATGAGCTCCACTAATAAGCTTAAATTTACAGATATGACTTCCAAAAATCTATACCCTTTTCAAGAAAACATATAATCCATATATGTAGCAACTCATTTGCTTTTTGCTTGTTAAGCATTGCTAACATGGTTTGCTCATTGCAAAAAAATCTTCTTACCAAATACTGAACAACAATGAATACTTAACATTCCAAATATCTAAACCCTAGATGAAAAGCCAATAACTGAATTTATTTTTTGCCTATTTAGAAAGAGAATTTAGAAGACAAGAAACTTAACTGTCAAGTTTCCAGACAACAAAATGAGTTCAAGTCCAAGAAAATGAGAACTATTAGGGATGCTTAAGTTCTGAAACTACAAAAACAGTCATATAAATCAAAGGGGGCAGGTGGCAGCTCAATAGACTATGTTCTAAAAGTACATTTCTAAGTCGGTTATTATTTAACAATGCAATAAATAGTAATTAGGTTCATAAGAGCAAATATTTAAAGCTGAAGGAAGAAAAGAAATTAGAAATAATCTAGTATAATCTCCTTTCACGGATGAAAAAAAAATGAGGCCTACATTTAGGAAAGCTGAGATTTGAACCCAGGTCCTATGATAAAAATTCCAGTGTTCTTTCTACTGTGCTAGGTACACAGCCTCTGAGATCACTCCTCAAAAGCTTTCTTAGCCCATGATGTGCCTGAAGCAACCGTGCATGGAAATAAGGGAAGTTCCCCCATCACAAACATCTTGCCTCTGTCGATTTTGCCATTTGTGTGAATAATTTGTTCATTTCCGTCATTGTAGTCAATGGCAGCCTATACTATTCTCCCTCAATGACATCACATCTATTAACACCCTTCCTTTACCCTAACCCCAATGTGCCTCATAATGATCCCAGCTCTCACTTAGATTGAAGAATTTATATGAAGGTACAATTCTTCTTGACGAGCTATATCTCCTGCCAACTATAAAATCTGTTACTTTTGAATAAAGTATATAAATCCTTCCATTGCAATATTCCAGTTATGCATCTTCCTATCAAAACTTAGTGATAGGTAGTTATATTTGCATTCTTGAGTTAATATCTCAAGGTCACATTATTACCCATATTTTGTGCATTGACATGTCATAAGGAAAACAAGTATTTGCTGTGTCCCAGCACTGGGACTTGTATTGGAAATGTCAGAATGGAAGTCAGCCATAGATTTGAGAACTATCAGCATTGATATGATAATTAATCCACAGAACCTGATGAAATTATCAAGTAGAGTCTAGAACCGTATTGGCAAACCTATGGCACACGTGTCAGAGGGGGGCTGCTCCTCTTCCCCTCACCATGAGTACCTGAGGACATTTCTCCCATCACCAGTCCCTTTGCCCAACAGCGCTTCCACCTTCCCCGGTCAGGGTAAGAGCCAGTTCACATGTGGCATAAAAGTGCAGTTTGAGCACTTGGTCTCTAAAAGGTTCACCATCACTGATGTAGATGGAGAAGAAAAGAGTGCCCAGGACAGAGCATTAAGTAATATTCACTGTTATGAGGAAAAACATATATGAAAACCCAGCAAAGAAGACTGAGTAGGAGGGGGCCAGGCTATTAGGAGGAAATCCAAGGGAAAGAAATATCTTGAAAACCTAAAAGAGGATATGAAGAAGCAAGTGCTCAACAGTGTCAAAGTTTAAAGTGAGCCCAAGAAGGATGAAGTCTCAGAAAGGCCAATGAATTTGGCAGTTAAGAAATCTTTGGATAATACTGCCTAAATTAATTTACTTAATCTGTGCAATACCAACAAACTTCCCAAAGGATTATTTTTATAGAGCTAGGGGGGAAAATTTATAGAGGTAAAAAGGCCAATATCAAAAGAATTAATGAAAAAAATAAGAAGGAAGGAAGCCTAGCAGAACCAGATCTCTAACTATACTACAAAGTCATAATCATCAAAACAATTTGGTACTGAGTAAGAGACAGATTGATTAATTTAAAAGATTAGGTATAGGACCAAAGGTAGGTGTTTAATATATCCAAAGGTCTCAGCTATTGAGAGAACGCACTCTTCAAAAAAAAACTGTTGAGAAAATTGGAAAGCAGTGTGAGAGAAACTAGGTAGAGATAACATTTCACATTATATGTTGAAAATGTATGTGTGACTAATATAGGAAGGATGCCATTTTAAGTTAAAAGATTAGGAAAAAATTATCTGTCAGAAATGTGGATAAGGGAAGAGTTCATGACCAAGTGAGAACTAGAGAGGATCACAGGAGATAAAATGAACAATATTGAGTACACAAAATTAAATAGATTTGCACAAGTAAAAGAAATCTTTGCATCAAGTTTCTCTGACAAAGTTCTCATTTCTAAGATATACAGAGAATTGATTTAAACTTATAAGAATAAGAGTCATTCCAACTGGGGAGCAGTTAGGTGGTTCAGTGGACTGGGAGCCAGGCCTAGAGATGGAAGGTCCTGGATTCAAAACTGACCTCAAATACTTCCTAGCTGTGTAACCCAAAAAAACTCATTTAATTCCCATTACCTAACCCTCACTGCTATTCTGCCTTGAAACCAACATATAGTATTGATTCTAAGACAGAAGCAAGGGTTTTAAAATAAAAGAGCCATTCCAGCTAATAAATGGTCAGGAGATAGGAACAGACAGACTTTGGAGGAAGAAATCCAAGTTATTAATGGCAATATGAAAAAATGCTTTAAATTGCTAATAATTTGAAATATACAAATTAAAACATTCCTGAGTTACTACCTACCATCAGATTGGCAAAGATGATAAAAAAAGAAAATGACAAGTGTTAGAGGGGTTGTGAGAAAACAAATCCATTAATGGACTGTTGGCAGAAATGGGTACTGGTCCAGCCATTCTGGAAAGCAATTTGGAACAATGCTCCAAAATCTATTAAATGTGCATACCCTTCAATCCAGCTGTGATAATACAAGGGTCTGTTACGAATTTATTCTTATTTAATCAGAAAATTTTATATACATAGATTTTTGATATTTTGATCCTGATTTTGAAGTTTTTTCTGTCTCCCAAACATAATTTTTTCTTCTATTTGTTTTTCTTTTTATGCTTTTGGTTTTTCTTTTGATAACTGACTCATACACCCCATAAATCAATGTTGTATTCTGAGCTGATCTGGGTGTTGGTCAACACCCTCTTCAGGGGGGATTGTATTTTATAAAAATCCAAGTTTTAAATTTTTGTTCAAGAAAATTTTCAGGAAAATTTTCTTTTCAAAGCTAATGCTTTGAAACCAGAAAATGGACTACTTGTCTGCAGAAATCTACACTGAATCAAGACGATCCAAAATGAACTTTGGGGTGCATCTAATTGAACTTAAGGGGACTGAACACAATTATTTTGAATTGTAAACTCTTATGCCAAAGGGGATTGACCCCTAATTGGCTTTTTGTCAATGCACCTAGCAAAACATTTGTTTTGCTCCTTCTCTCTTCTACTTACCTCTTATCTCTAACTATTGTAGTTAGAAGTTTAGGGGTACAAGATGATTACATCAAATGATCAATTGGGGAGACCAGTCTCCCAAATGATTATAGGGAAGACTGTGATAATTAGATTAAATATACACTGCTCATCTTTAGATTAAATCACCAAAGGTAAAAACATCTCCATTTTTAGGTGGCCTATAACTTATGTGTGCTAGAGTAACAAATCAATTTACTGACTTCCTCATGGGCAGTCCTAAGAAAAGCATCTGTTGTGATCAGACATATAAACTAAGAGGAGACCACAGGAAGTGATGCAAAAGAGGCCCCTTTAAAAAGAGAACTCAGTCAGCTGGGCTCGGTCTTCTGGTTTGTGAATGGGACCTGAAGGAGCTCTGCTGGTTCGTGACCGGGGCATTCCACGTGGTAACACTGAATCTTCCTGAACTTCTCTTAAGGAACTTCCCTTTTAATAGAGACTTTGTGACTTCTGCTTTTGCTTCATTTGCCTCTGGGGGACCCCCTGCCCCCCTGGCCCTCTTCTCATTTGTAAATGTCTATAAAAGTCATTTTAACTTGAGGTTACTCTTTAATTGGGGATTGATAATTGTTCAATCTCCTGGCAACCTAACCTTTTAATATATTCAATCCAACCCCCTTTTCCTCATTACACAGCAATACCACTACTAAGTCTATACTCCAAAGAAATCAAAGACGGGGGAAATGACCTATATGTACAAAAATGTAGCAGCTTTTTATGGTGACAAGGAATTGCAAATTGAGGGGGTGTCCATCAATTAGGAAAAATATAAGCAAATTATAGTATATAGATGTGATGGATACTACTGTAAAAGAGGAAATGAAGAAGAAAAAGGTTTCGGAGAAACCTGAGACTTGTATAAACTGATGCAAAGTAAAGTGAATACTATAAACAACTTTGAAAGACTTAAAATCTCTGATCAAGACAAAGGCCAACCACAATTCCAGAGGTCTCATGATGAAGAATGTACCCAATGCTAGATAGAAAGGTGGTGGACAGAGTATAGTTTGAGTCGTTTTGAGGGTTTCTAGTTTGTTTTTTGAAATTTTCTGGATATGGCCTATTTGGGAATTTGTCTTGCTGGCAACACTACTTGTAAAAAGCTTTGTTTATTTTGCTTTCCCCAACTTGGAGAGGGGGCAAAACATGGAACTAAAAATAAAATTGAATGTGGGGGGGGGGGGAGATCATTGTTAATTTTGGAGAGGGAAGCTCAGTGGAATAACAAAGTTAGAAGCCAAACTGCAAAAGTCTTAAAAAGAGAGGAAAGGAACTATAAACACTTCTTTGAGATGGCCTTCTCACAGAGTTAAGCCACAAAGGACAGAAAAGATATAGCCGCTAGGCAATTAAGGAGAAATGTGAAGGTTTTTAAGGACTGAGGAGATATGAATATCTGCATACAAGGATAAGGGCAGACATTAGACAAGGAGATTGAAAATGAGAGTATGGAATGGAGTCACTGGAACACAGAGAGGAATCTGCTTTGGCAAAAAGAGTCATCTCCTCTGTTTGAGATGAAGAAGGAAGAAGGCATCTTAGTGACATGATATGAGGAAGGGAGAGCTAAGAGCTCTTTGTGAATTACCTCAATTTTTTCAGTGAAATATGAGGCAAAGTTCCCAGCCAAAAGAGTTGTGGAAAGTTTGAGAAGGGATGAAGACTTGGAAAAGCTGGTGGAATAGTGAGTTAATTAAGGATATGTAAAATTAAGAATGTGTCCTACAAATGGGAAAGCCTAGTTGAGATTATATAACATAAATATGTAGCAGATCCAGTTGGAACAGACACATGATATTCTTCACCTTTATTCAGCAGCATGTTTGTAGGAAAGGGGAGGATGGTGGGAATAATCCAGGGTTGAGGTTTGGTAAGGCAAGACTGGTGATAAGATAAAGGAGCAAGGGATTCAAAAGGACAGTGTAAAGTTGAGCTAAGGAGTCAAGATGAGTAAGTGAAAAAATGCATTGCATGGGGTGATGGTCTAGAATAGAACTAAGAAGTTTAGGAAATAGAGGTAATTGGGAGAACAAAGACAGGATTAGGAGTTGAAAAGCAAAGGGAAAGGTAGAATGACAATATAATATGAACAGGTAAGGGAACTTCAGAGTTCTTAAGTGTGAAAGTGGTACATTTGTGGGTGATAGCAAGATCAATAATATGACCATTTCTGTATGTAGCTATGGAGTGGAAGAGTAAGTCTTGGAAAATAAACAAGTTGATATACTGAGAGGTAAAAGTGCTTAAGGATGTATGCTGAAGTCCCCCAGTATGAGGATAGGAATTGCAGAGTAGAGACAGTGTCAGGCACTAAATTGAGGAATTTTGATTAAGTGGAAGACTGGGTAAAACACACCTCTCAAAGAAGAAGCTACGTGAGTAATGTAGATAGCATAACAAAGCCTAGAAATGGCAATGGAGAGCAAGGATTATCCTAACTCCCTGACCCTAACAAGTGAGTCAGGGAGAAAATGAGTAAAAATGGCAATCAATGCTAGAAAGGGCAGCCAAGGAGGCAGTGTCATCAATGAGAAAGCCAGATTTCAGTAAGAGCTAGAGGATGAAAGATGTGGAAAAGGAAAAGATTTAAGAGGAAAATTAAGTTTTTATTTATGTGAACTCTATCTATATTTACTGTATTAGAAATTAAAATTGATAAATTTTTAAAACATTAAATTAAAAATAAACCTACTACATTCATATAAATCACAATTTATGAAAAGTAATTAAAATGTCAAAAAAAGTGAAATGTATAGCCTTATTTTATTTATTTTTTCATATTTCTTTCATGTCTGGCTTACTAGAAGATTCCTAGATTTTCATATCTGCTTCTGCATTGGATATGTTGTGATATGCTATTTTGTCTGAGAAAATTCAACCTCATATAGATATGTATTTGGAAAAGAGAGTATTTTAATAATTTTTTCAGATAATTGTGTACAGTATTCTTTGATACTATACCCATAGCTCAACAAGTGGTAGTTTCTTTAAAGTTACAGTGTAAAATCTAAAACCATATCAATAAACTTTTCATACCGTAACATTAAAATCCATTGCTCCACCTTGCAGAATGAATCTTTAATTTTGTAACATAAGTTTTGGTCATCTGAAAAATGCTGGTTTAGTGAATAAAACATCATCAGAAAAGTTTTTTTTAAAAAAGCTATCAAACTCACAGTGACAGATACAAGTTTTCCAAAATTCTGGAAAGCTCAAATTTTGTCCTTGATAACAAATACTGTCAATTATTTCCTCGAAGTGACAGAACCACTTTGTTGATTTCTGAGAAAATATATGCCTCATATCCAAGTTTGAATAATCATAGTTTGTCAGTCATTTTTTAAAAGTAAAAAGTGAAAAAAACTAGTTCAGTTTATGACTCAAACAAATGCTTTCCCTCAAGATAAACTGTGGTCTACAGCAAAAATGCTTTATGCATACTTCTTATTTCATCAAACTGAATATTAATAAGGTGGTATGTACTCTAGGGTTGAAATTTAGTAAAGTTAATCATTTTTAATAACAAGGGAATTCGTAAGTGAAATTAGAATTTTTCTTTTTTTTTTTAATCCAAGTATGCAGCAGTGAAGAATGTGAAGGCCTGTAGAGTTTGGTGCTGCTGCCTTGATTCCTTAGTCGTCAGCTTTACCCACCGTTATTTTTACACCATTAGTGCAAATGTCAATACGGTTGTTTCAGACTAAACCAAGAAATTAGAAAGTTATTTGATACTTTAAATATTTCAACACAACACGTGTTTTGTTGCCAAGCATTCAGATAAAAGAGTTTCAGTGATTAGTAAGTTCCAATACTTCAAGTCCAACCATATCGAGAAAGTCATTCATCTGTAAGGCAAAAGTACAATTCTACAAACAAGATATTAACTCGGTCTTCATGTTCACAGCTAAATCTTTTAACTCACAGGTCAGGCTGCCTCTGAAAAACTCTACCGTACCCTCAAGAGAGAATGAGTGGGAAAAAAAAGCAAATAACATCTTAGTATTATTATGAAAACTGTTTTATCCTCACACTTCCACTAAATGGTCTTAGGGATCCCCAGAACATGCTTTGAAAACAGCTTTTTAAATGAAGGAGAATATTAACTCCCAACTGTATTTCATATATTATGACACTTTCTTCACTCATAATTCCTATAAACATTACCTTGAGATGTCTTAGTTACCTATATCAGATTGCTTACTCTCTAGGGGAGTAGGGAAGAGAAGGAGGGAAAGAATCTGGAAATCAAAATTTAAAAAAAAAATAAACATTAAAAATTGTTCTTACATGTAACTGGGGGGAAATAAAATATTATTTTAAAAAACAAACAAGAAATGTCTCATGAGAGATGTCTTAGATCATAAAGAGGCTCAGCTAATTTGGACATCTGAAAAATATGCTTGAATTTAGAAGGATAAATTAATTTCCTGGCAGACATGATGAAAACCCAGAGCATACTATTAATGGTTTTATTCAATGGGGATCAGGAAATGCTTTATCTACTAAATGGGTATAAATATTCTAACAAATATAGGGGTCAAGAAAGAATATTCCAGGTATGTCCATATATGCCTACAGAACTGGGCAATGGAATGTCAAGTTCAAGAAACAGCAAATAGTTTAGTTTGACTAGAACATACAATGTGTAAAGAAGAAAAATATGAAATTAAGTCTGAAAACATTCAAATTTCAAATCCTATAGGGAATAGGGGATATGGTTAGACCTTTGCTTAGATGATTTTTAAAGATAAATTTAAAAAGGACAAAACAAGAAACAGGGAGATCAATTAAGGAGGTTGAACCAGGGAAGTATCTATGTAAATAAAAAGGAGACACATATGAGAATGACACCTGACGTATGGGTATTATTGACAAGATTTAGCAACTAAATGGCCATGGGAAATGAAAATGAAGGAAGAATCAAGAATGACTAATATTGGGGGCAGCTGGGTAGCTCAGTGGATTGAGAGCCAGGCCTAGAGACAGAAGGTCCTAGGTTCAAATCTGGCCTCAGACACTTCCCAGCTGTGTGACCCTGGGCAAGTCACTTGACTCCCATTGCCCACCCTTATCACTCTTCCACCTATGAGCCAATACACAGAAGTTAAGGGTTTAAAAAAAAAGATTAAAAAAAAAAGAATGACTAATATTGTTAACCTAGGTTTCTGGAAGAATATATAATGGTATCCTCAATGGAAATAAGTAAGCATAGAGTTGGGACTGGTTTGGGGAAGAGGAGGATGTATGGGGATTTTGCTTCAGACATTCTTGGTTTAAAATGCCAGGGAGAAATGTCCAGTAAACAGTGAGTGTTGGCTTGGCAAAAATGGTGTTCAGGAGATAGATAATTCAGTCAGTCAATAAACATTTATCACACCTACTATGTGCCAGATATTATGCTAAAAATAAAGTTTTAAAAACGTCCCTTATTTCAAAGAGCTTATAATATAATGGAAGAGAAATTCAAAAATCATAAGCTCCGAATATATACATTTGGGAGTCATCTGCATAGAAATGGAAGTGAATCCATGGGAATTGATGACATAACCAAGATACGTAGCAAAGAAAGAAGAGAAGGCCCAAGAACTCTTTCTCATTTTATCTTACTCTCTCTAACATTTTAAGAATCTGAAAATTTATTAGCATGGGCACTCCCTTCATAGACATATATTTCTTATTTAACAGACATATATATCTTACTTAGCTTAGCAGACAGTCTTCAAGAGGTGCTGTGGCTGGAATTCATTAGTCAACCTGGTGATGAGCTTCTCCAAACTAGGTAGGCTGGTTCTCAGCCTACAGACATAAATCACAAGAAATATACACTTGAAACCCTTCTGGTTTGAGAGAATCTGCCACAGTTTATGTTCTATTGTAACACACCCAGATAACTCCGAGAAATCCACACCCCATAAAACAGCACACACCTTGACTACTACAATCACCACTTGGTCTCTCCCCTCTTCAATCCACTTCCTAAAGCACAGGTCTAACCATATTAATTCCCTACTCTCTCTAAGCAGCTAGGTGGTACAGTGGATAGATCGATGGGCATGCAGTCAGGAAAACTTGAGTTCAAATCTGGCCTCAGACAGTTACTGTGTGACCCTGGGCAAGTCGCTTAACATCTGATTGACTCAATTTCCTCAATTGTAAAATGGAGTAGTAGTAACCACCTTGCCAGGATGTTATGAGGATTAGATAATATTTGTAAAGAAATTAGCACAATGCTTGGCACATAGTAAGTGCTATCTAAATGCTAACCATTATTATTACTTTACATTATTACTGGCTTACTGATACCTATAGGGTCAAAAACAAACTGTTTTCTTTGGTAGGTGAAAATTTACAACCTGGCTCTCCAACCCAACAGATAGACACAGACAGACATACACACTCACTCACTAACTCTCTTTCCCCCTCTCCCTCCCTACCTCCCACCTGGAATGTACTCTCTTCTTCATCTCCACCTCTAAGAATTTGTATTTTCCTTTAAAGACCAGCTTAAATGCTGTCTTTTACATTGAGGCTTTTCCTTGTTCTATAGACTGTTAGCGCATTCCCCTAAACACTCAACTGCCTAGTCTTTACTCCCTTTACAATTATATGTGTGCACATTGTTTCTTCAATAGAAATTAAGCTAAATGAGGGAAAGTATTGTGTTACTTTTTGTCTTCGTATCCCTGGAGCCTAGCACAATGTCTAACATAAAATTGGAACATAATAATTATTTGCCAATTGACAGTTTTAAGGATCAAGTCAGAAAATATAAGTGATATAAGAAAATATAAGTGATGGCACTTGGTGAACTATAAATGTAAGCTATTGTTATTATATTAAATTTGTGTGAATATTCCTAGTTACTAATTTGTTTGAATATTCAAAGAGAAATTATAACAACTAGTAGTAACTAAATGAAGGTTGTCCTAATCAAATAAAAATGAAAAATCTTATAAATTTGGTTTTGGGCCCAAGAGAGACAATTCTGTAATGAAAGAAACTGTTAAAGGGCAATAGTTCATTTTGCAGAGACAGCTGGTCTTTTAGCACATTTGAAGTTCATTTTATACTTAAACAAAAGGTGCAGTGTAGTGTTACACTTCATCCCACCTGCTACACTAACACAAATTAGTTATTCCAAACCTGACCATTACTTCGAATTTTTAAGATGTAAAATCATTTAGATCAAATGGAGAAAAGAAAAAATAGTAGCATATTAATATGCACTTTTTTGTAAACTTGAAAGCTAATAGTGAGTCAAGACTTAATCCCAAATAGTACAAAAAACTTTGTCATATCTCACTGAATGTAAGCCATTTATATGTCTTACCCAGTCTGGGGATATCTGATTCTACACTACATTAAAGAAAAATATGCTGAATATTAGACTCTATTTGCATACA
The DNA here is from genome assembly GCF_016433145.1 of Gracilinanus agilis. Taxonomy (NCBI): domain Eukaryota; kingdom Metazoa; phylum Chordata; class Mammalia; order Didelphimorphia; family Didelphidae; genus Gracilinanus; species Gracilinanus agilis. Next base: position 252,955,718 of record NC_058130.1, on the reverse strand, counting down.
TTTCAAGAACTAGGAAGTATCTTAAATCTTTATCAACCAGTACAAGTCACTTCATTCTATGTGAGCCTGTTTCTTCACTTTTAAAATGAAGATAGTACTTTTATTATCTCAGTGTTATTAAAAGACTGAAATTTAATATACAAGTATTTCAAGTATCTATAAAAAAGTGACTTGAAAATTATAGTTTTTATAGTTTATAGTTTATTGTTCTATAAATTAAAACACTCCCTTTTTAAAGAACTAGCCTCAAAATATGTATTTTCTTGAATTGAAGCTCTTGAAGCTTCTTCCAGATCTTAACACAATAAACTTGAACCAAATAAATCAACCAATAAATACATATCAATATTATAGATCTTATATTCTACCGGAGAATATAAGAGGTTCACAGATCCATCAGTATAATAAACACAAAAAATGAAGGAGGAGGAAGAGAGAGCCAACAACTGGAACAAGGCCTTGTGGAGGAGGCAGCACTTGAGCTCAGCCTTGAAAGAAACCTTGGATTCCAAGAGGCAAAGGTGAAGAGGGAGAGTATTTTATATTTGGGGATTAGACAGTTTGCAAAGGCAATCTGGGAAAAGAGAGAATTCCTATTAGGAGAAAAGCAGATTGGACAGCTTGGCTAAATTATAAGATTAGGGACAAGGAATAATATAATTGAACCTAGAAGACTACTCAAATAAATGGACTTTTTCTGGGGGGAAAGGGAAGGCAATCGTTTATTTTTCAAGGAAAAAAAAGGTAAATCATAAATACAGGGATATGCCCAAATAGATCAAAGAAAAAAAAAAAGGACCCATGTCTAAATATATTTAAAGCACCATTTTTTTGTAGGATCAAAGAACTGAAAATTAGCAATTGAGAAATTGCTGAACAAATTATGGCAGATAAATGCAGCACTAATGTACCTTTAAAGAATGACAGTTTCAGAGAAACCTGGGAAGACTTGCATGAACTGATAGTGAGGGGCAGAACCAGGTGAGCAATTTATATAACAAAAACACTGAAAAGACAAACAATTTTTAGAGACAAGAACTCTGATCACCAAAATAACCAATCAATTCCAGAGTTCTAATGATGAACTACTACTTCCTGAGAGAAAATGGGCTCATGATACAGAACAGATGTTCATTTCTGGATAAGGCCAATGCTAGAATTTGCTTTGTTTAACTACATATATTTGTTATAAGGATGATCTTTTTTTTTTTTTTTCTCCAGTGGAAGGTAGAAGGGAGAGAAATAAATGCTTATTAATAGAAAAACTTAAAATTTGAAAAAACAAAAGAAGGGATATAGAAGAATCTCATTGATATAAAGAACTTTCCTTACCAGGGCAAGTTCTCTGCAATTTCTAGTTTTAAGGACTCCCTTAGGGCACTGAGACATTAAATGACTTGCTGGAAATTGTTCGGCCTTGAACCCAGGTGTTCCTGGCTACAAGGTCAGCTCCCTCTCACTACTCTCTAAATCACAAGAAAGCAGTTTTATATCATAACTATATTCCAAAAAGGCAACCTCAAAAAACCATCTTAAGAATCAATACACAACAGGAGTTTCTAAGGAAAAATTAGGGACCTATCAGAGAACAAACAATTGTTAAGTCTTGTCTGGCAGATTTCCAAAAGGGACACCACCACGGTTCTCCCCTCTTTAAGTTTTGCTGAGACTCACTGAGATGAAGAGAAGCTGCCAGTACCAGCTCCTCACCCACTGCACTCAGGGACTTCACAGTCAACACTGATTCCCAGCTCCACTTTCCCTACAGACTTACCACCAGTCCACAGTCATCACCACCACCACCACCCTCAGGGACTTCAAGGTTTAGAGAAAAAAATTAACTACTCTTCATAAAAGAGAAAATCCCATTCAAAATGCCAAACCGTACAATGATTATTTTCTCAGCGCTGTTGCAACAATTAAATATTATCCAAAGAAAAGTTCGACCGTGCTCAATAATAAACTCTACTTGGGCTTTAGAAACATTACCAAATTAAAAAACTAATTAAGACGCTGATGAATTTTTTAATGTACTATCATTCAAGATATGCTACTTCTTAAAAAAATTAATGAACTATCATTCTAAATAGGTTGTTCCTTTTTTAAAAAATCCAAAAGCATATAACAGCCTTAATTAATTTAAAATTTTCTATCCTGAATATTTGTCATCAGTCTTTTTGAGTAAAATGAAACAACCCCCAAAGAGCAAATAGTAATATCAGTTCTAACCTGTATTCCCTACATGTTACAATTGTTCACTGGGGGTAGGAGGTAGGGAAGGAAGGTTAATACAAGGCTAGATGGAGAAGCTGAGGGGTCAACCTGCCATACCCCACCCAGACAACAAGACGGACCCTTTACTCACCACCAGTTCATAATCTATACCAGGCTATTTTACATCACATCATCTTCTGTTTTACAAAATCTCACCCAAAGAAACCAAAAAGCCACAGCATTTGATGGAGAGAAGGTACTCTACCCCCGAAGAGAAGAAATCTATTGAGTATTAAGTCTTGGGGTTCCCTTTCCTCTTCACCCTCCACAGTCCAGTGTCTGGGACACGAATCTGTCTGTTGCCCACCGCGCTTGCGCAGAAGTACCGTCCGTTCGTCCCTCCTTCCCTCCCTTCTTTCCCCCTCCTTCCCTTTCCACAGTAGCTAAACCCGCCGGACCCGCGGAGCCCTCGGGGTGGAAAGCTGACAACCACACTCACGCCAGAACAATGCCCGACTGACTGCCAGGCCGTCCGCCGTCAACCCCCCTCTCACTTGTACGCTTCCCCAGCTAACGCCTCACCACCCCCAACCCAGCCTCCAGTCTCGCCGCCGCGCGCACACAGAGCCCGCCCGCGAGTGAAGCAGCCTCGAGCGCGCTCCCGCTCCCCCCCCACCCCCACGCGAAGACACTCTCCTCCCTCCTCGCCTCCTTCCACCGCCACCGTCGCCGTACCCTCCCCGCCCCTCCTGCGGCGGGGGGTCGCCTTGCCTGAGCTGAGCCCCGCCCCTTCTGCTCCGCTGGTCGTTGGCGACTCAGCTCCAACCCGGTCCGTAAAGGAAGAAGGGGGGGCTGGCGGTCACTCGGCCAGCCGCTGCCTCAGGGGTGGGTTCGTCTTCTCC
>NC_058130.1:252918560-252938467 GCF_016433145.1 Gracilinanus agilis | reverse complement strand
GGAGAAGTGGGGAAGGGGAAATACAAATATAAACCCCAAGACAGCTCTTGCCCCCAGGGGTGAGTTAACAAAGAAAGGTGTTTTGATTAACTGAGGAAGAGCAGAACAATTGGGCAAACATTGGAGAGTTTTTCCAGAGGCTTTGATAGTGTGGATTAGGTTAAATAGGAAACTGGAGGAGGGGATCCGGGAGAAAGGAGGGAGGAAGTTAGACACTTGCATCTGATTGAAAACGACTGGGGTGGAAATGAAGACACAAGATCTGGGTAGGACAGAGCAGAATAGCTTTTGGAAGATGGATCAGACAGGAAAATAGCAAGGGTGAAGATGAGGACACTTGGTCTAGGATATAGAATATATAAATTTATTTAAATATAGCATATATATTAATTAGTAAATGTTAAGAAACCTAAAGAACAAAATAACTACACTAAATTACTGAGTAAAATAGAGCTTGCATTTTTTTCAACATTGTAGGAAATATAATCTCCTGACACTTCACAATAACAAAGCCAAATAATCAATAAGCATTTAGCAAGGAGCTACATCTCCCAGATACTGTGCTAGGTACTGAGGATAAAAGACATAAATGAAACAGTCCCTCCTCTCAAAAAGCTTAAATTCTATCTGCGGATAGAGCACATATATGTAATAGATAGATAGATAGATAGATAGATAGATAGATAGATAGATAGATAAATGTATATATGCAAAATGTATACAATGTGTCTTAAGGAGGAGGAATCAGCTGTTGGAGAAAGTCTTTGTGAAAGAAGTAGCACTTGACCTGGGCTTTGGAGAATTCTAAAAGGCTGAAGTAGGGAATGTAAGTTCCAGGCATAAGGAACAGTCTTTGCAAAGGCACAGCAGTGGAAGATGGAGGACTGTATATAAGAGACTACATGTAGACCATTGACCACTACAATGCCTGGAAGAAATTATTAATAAACCTGGAAAAGTAGATTGAAAACAGGTTATAATAGTCTTTAAATGCCAAGGAGGAGTTTGCAAAATGATCCCAGTGGTAAAAGGAAGCCACTGGCATTTATTGAGCAGGGGAGTGACATGGAAAGACCTGTAGTTTAGGAATATCATTTTGGGGGAAAGGATCCACTTTTAGAAAAATATTTATAGCAGCTCTTTTTGTAGTGGCAAAGAATTGGAAATTGAGGGGATGTCCATCAATTGGAGAATGGCTGAACAAATTGAGGTACATGTTGGTGATGGGATACTATTGTGCTATAAGAAATGACTGATTTCAGAAAAAAACTGGAAAGATCGGTAGGAATGATACAGAGTGAAATAAGCAGAACTAGGAGAACATTGTACATAGAAATATTAATATTGTAGGATGATCATCTATGAAAACTTGGCTGCTCTCAGCAAAGCAATGATTGATACAATCCTGAAAGGCTTATGATGGGGAATGCTATCCACCTCCAGAGAAAGAACTGTTAAAGTCATCTTTCACATTAGTGTATTTATTGTTTTATTTTGGGGAGCTGGTTATGTATGAGTGTGCTCTGACAATAATTACCAATATGGAAGTGTGTTTTGCATGACAATAAAAATAAAATTTAAAAAAGAAAGGAATATCACTTTGGCAACTTCATGGAGGATGGACTAAAAGTTGTCTGGTTTATTTTTGTTTTTCATGGAAACAGACTCAAGAAAAAAAAACCCAAAACTGAGTGTCCTAGGTTTTCCTTCTCTAATTCCTTAGAATTATTCTCATTTGTGTATGTTGTCATTCTTACAGGCTCCTCCCACCCCACAAAGACTGTAAGCTCCTTGAGGGCAGAGACTGGTTCATCTTTCTCTTTGTATCCCCAGTGCCCATTATGGTATTATGCAATTAATAAATATAAAGTTTGTGTGTTTTGTGTTCATGCTAATAATTTTCCTCTATATCCTTCACCTCAGTCTCAAAGAGATAGTGCTTCTCCTTCATTAAACAAACCTCTTTACATGTACAAATTATTCCATTCCATCCCTTCCTCTCTAGCATATTGCCATTCTACCATCCCTGATATCTTACTAATCTTCAATTTCTCCCTCTCTGCTGCTTGCTTACTTCTTACAAACATCTATATTTTCCTTATCTCAAAAAGCCTTCATTTGATCCATTGATTTAATGCCTACTAGCTATTATCCCATATCTCGCCTCCCTATAGTGGCTAAACTCCTTGAGGAAGCCATTTACAATCAATGTCTCCACTTCCTTTCTTACTATTTTCTTAATTCTGCAGCCTTTCTGACTTTGGCTCATCATTTAGCTAAAACTGCTCTCTCCCAAGCTACCAATGATAATTTAATTACAAGTGTCTTTTTTTAATCCTCATTTTTCTCAACCACTCTGCCTTTGACACTGTTGATCACCCTCTTCAAAGTGATACTTTCTTCTCCCTAATTGTCTTTTAACCTTACCTTCTATCCTAGTATCAATTCTAAGACAGATGAGTAGCAAGAGGTAAGGCCATTGAAGTTAAGTGACTTGCAGAGAGTCACACAGCTAAAAAGTGTCTGAGGCCAAATTTGAGCACAAGTCCTCCCAACTCTAGGCCTGGTGCTCTATCTATGTGCTACCTAGGTGCCCCACTAAGTTTTCATGATGCTATCCTGGGCTAGGTTACCTAGATGGTTGAGCGGATAGGGCACTGGGCTTAGAATCAAGAAGACTCATCTTCCTGAATTCATATGTGGCCTCAGATTCTTCCTAGCTGTGTGATCCTGTTAACCTTGTTGGTCTCAGTTTCCCCATATGTCAAATGATCTGGAGAAGGAAATGGCAAACTTCTCCAGTATCTTTGCCAAGAAAATCCCCAAAGGTGTCATGAAGAGTTAGACACAATTGAAAAATGACCAAAAGAAGAATTCTCTTCTAATTTTCCTTCTGCCTGATTGACTGTGCCTTCTCATCTCTTTTGCTGGAACTTCATCATTATCTTTAATGGACTAAATTATCAATTCTATGTAGATGATTCTCAGATCTATTTACATAGTCCTTACCTGCAGTCTCATATTTTCAACTTCCTATTAGACATTTCAAGCTCGATATCCTCTAGACATCTTAAACTTAGCATGTTCAAAACTGAACTCATTATCTCTTCCACCACCCAACAAGCCTTCTCTTCCTAACTTTCCTGTCTTTTTTAACAGTATAACCAACCTCCCAGTCACACAGGTTCACAATCTGTGGTTTATTCTTGACTTGTCCCTCTCTCTCTTATCTAACCATGTCTAACTTGTTTTTGCAAAGTCCTGTTGTTTCTAATCTAAGAAACACCCCTTATATATTCCTCTTCTCTGGCTCTGTCTCCACCCTTATATAGGTCTTTATCACCTCACGCCTGGGCTATTACAATAGCCTGCTGGTTGCTCTCCCTACTTCAAGTCTTTCCTCATTTCAGTCTATCCTCCATTCAGCCATCAAATTGATTTTCTTAAAGTGCAGGTCTGTCCATATACTCCACTATTCAATAAAACCTACTTGGTCTCTACTTCCTCCAGCATCAAATATAAAGTTTTCTGTTTAGCTTTATAACCTGGCTTGATAGTCCATAACCTGGCGTCATCCTACCTATGTACTCTGTCATCTAGTAACACTAGCCACTTTGCTATTACTTATACAAAACACTCCATCTCTCAACTCCAAATATTTTAATGGCGGCTGCCATATCTGAAATTTTCTCCCTCTTTATCTTCATCTGCTGGCTTCTTTCATGCCCCTGCTAAAACATCACTTTCTGGAAGAATTCCTTCCTGATCCTCGTTACTGCTAGTCATTTCCCTCAGAGATCATTTCCAAATTATCCTTTCTATAGCTTGTCTATACATACTTGTTTGTATGTTGTTTCCCCCTGTTCTTCTGTGAGCTCCTTGAGAGCAGGTTTTTTTGTTTGTTTGGTTTCATTTTTGTATGCCTTGTGTTTGGCACTTTTCTTGGTATTTACTAGATACTTTAAAAAATGAACAATGAAGAAAGGAGATTATAGTAATATATCATAAAGATCAAGCACTATGGCCAGGTAGATTTATACCAGGAATGCAGGGCTGGTTCAATATTGGGGAAACTATCAGCATAAATTACCACATTAATAACAAAAACCATACAGTTATCTTAAAAGATGGAGAAAAAGCTTTTGACAAAATACATTCACTCTTATTAAAAATACTATGAAGTATAAGAATAAATGAACTTTACTTAAAATGATAAGTAGTATCTATCTAAAACCATCAGCAATTATTATTTATAATGAAGATAAACTAGAAGCCTTCTCAGTAAGAGTGGGGTGAAGGAAGGATGCCAATTTTCACCACTATTGTACAGGAAATGCTATCTCTAGCAATGAGAGAAGAAAAAGAAATAAAAAGAGAACCAGCTAAAAAGTAGTTAGAGGGGGCAGCTGGATGACTTAGTAGATTGAGAGTCAGGCCCAAAGGCAAAAGGTCCTGGGTTCAAATCTGACCCTGGACACTTCTTAGCTGTGTGTCCCTGGGCAATTACTGTGCCCTTTTGGGGAATGTAATAGTTAAAAAATTAAGGTATACTGAGGCACAAAGTTCTAAGCATGATCACTAGATTAATAAAGCAAAAATTTACCAATAAAGAGCTTGTAAGCTTCCCCAGTGAAGCTACAACCCAGTTATGGGATTAACAGAACTTTTTATAGTGTTGGGAAGGTCAGAAAATAGGAAGACTATCATCACAGATTGAAGAAAATGTGATTGGATGGAAATTGAAAATGAGGACTACCAACAACTCCCTTCTTCCCTCCTGTAACTAAGAAATGTTTGTTATTTGAGTTCAGCTGCATCTTGTAAGGACAGAGATAGCAAAGTAGACTTCCTAGTATAACAAACAAGTCATCCTTGAAAGATGGCTTAGTGGTATAAAGATACTAGAAGATACCAGCAGCACTGCAATGACACAGGACAGCTCTGAGGGATTTATGGTAAAGATGCTACCCACATTCAGAGGAAGGACTGCAGGAGAGGAAACATATAAGATAAACAATTGCTTGAATGCATGGGCTGAGGCGGACATGAATGGGAAACAGACCCTGAACAAGGACACATGTTACAACCAGTGGAAATGTACGTTGGCCATGGGTGGGGGAAGAGGGGGGGGGTGAAGGGGAAAGTAGGGGCATAAAGTATGTAAACAGATTAAAAACGAATATTAATAAATGTCTAATAAAAAAAAAAGATACTAGAAGAGACTCCCTTGTGTCTACTTGCATCCCTCAAGGATTCCCTGACACTAAGAATAGAAGAGAGTGATTAACAGGAGAACTTGATTTCTAAATTTAACTCATTATAGGACAGTTACATTTCTGAATTAATTTCAGACAAAGAATTATGTCTTAGGCAGTTACAAGTCAAATCAATTAATTATAATTAGGATCATAATTTTTAAGCCCCTGCCTTCTAATAGATCTGATTAAAAGAGATAAGAAATGTAATTATAACCTGATAAAAGGCAGTATAGACAATGAAGAAATATCAAGAAGCAACATATATGTACAAAATATTTTGGCATCCAGATTTTTAAAGGAGAAATTATTAGAACATAAGGAGGAAATAGATAGTAAAATTATACTAGTGGGGGAACTCAACCTTCCCCTATCAGATCTAGATAAATCAAACCAAAAAATAAAAAAAAAAGAAGAGAAGTGAATGAAATTTTTTAAAAATTAGAATTAATAGATAGATATCTGGAGAAAAGTGAATAGGGATTAAAAGGAATATGCCTTCCTTTCAATAGCACATGGTACATATACAAAAATTGACCATGTATTTGGTGGATAAAAACATTGCAAACAAATTCAGAAAAGCAGAAATAATAAATGCAACTTTTTCAGATCATAATGCAATAAAAATTATAATTAGTGTATCCTTACTTTCCACCTTAGAATCAATACTGTGTATTGGTTCCAAGGCAGAAGAGCAGTAAGGGCTAGGCAATGGGGGGTTAAGTGAGTTGCCCAGGGTCACACAGCTAGGAAGTGTCTGAGGCCAGATTTGAACCTAGGACCTCCCATCTCTAGGCCTGGCTCTCAATCCACTCAGCTATCCAGCTGCCCCTTTGGATCAGATTTTGAAAAAGACAGAATCAATCTGATTATTTCAGGAGGAATTAAAACCTATCCCTTAGAAGTAGCAAAGGTCTTAGTTCTGGGCTTGCCATCTTCAGAATATCATTTCAGCTCTAGGTACCTGCTTCTGAACTCTCATGGACTCAATTTATCTCTGCAGTTGGACAGGGCCACTTGCTTCTATTACAAAATTCCTTTTCTAATGTGCCAAGGAGAAAAGAGAAATCTCTTAACCTCACCTACTACCTCCTTTGCTACATTCTCCCTGAGGCACAACGCCCCCCCCAAAAAAAAAACTAGAGAATTCTCTACCCCAACATCTAGTAATATGCTGGTATATGTTTAACAAGAGCTTTGAAAAACAGTTGTATTCAAGAAACACTTTAGTTTTATTTCCATTAACATTTTCTGCTTCACTTTATTAAGTCTAGACAATTACAAAATAATAAATCAAACACTTATCTGTTCCAGATGTAGAGGTATAATACTAGAAATTTTCCAATTAGATCTTAGGACCTGCTTGTAGCTGGCTCCAGCACATCCCTGCTGGTATGGATTTACCTCCAGACATGACTGATTTAGAGTGGGGCCAGATTGCTTTTTATCTAGGTCCCATGAGGCATCACTGATCTTCTCAGTCAATTATTGGAAGTTATTTCTGTTCATCAGCTGCCACTGGATGATGGAAGAATTTTACATTTAATAGAGTTGCTTAGGAAACTTCCCAATTTTTTTCAGGAGCTGATTCACTTCCTTTATTTATCTTTTATACATAAATTTGTGGCAATTAACTTATATTTGTTCCATGCCATTTAAGATTATTTTATTCTTCCTAGTTTTGACCCAAGGAAAATATATCCACATCATATATTAAAATACATTCAGCAAATTAAATTAGAACTGAAAAGATACACATGTCGAAAATTCCTAGTTTCTCAGTTCCTCTGGTTGTTGTCCTTCCTAGTTGAAGAGAACCAAATTGACATAATGATGTTGGGGTTAATGTACAGTGTGTCCTTCTGCAGCTGATCAGACCAATATCAGCTCAGAAAGCTTTACCACAAGTCTGACACAAATAGTCCATATAAACGTTTGGAGTGAAGATGTCTTTAGATTTGCACATCTCACGTTTCTTTTGAATTACTGCAATCTTGCTTTGATCTCAGAGCCCTTCTTTGATGGGGTCATACATGCCTGACCTTTAGTATAAAGGTCTGAAAACTTTTTCCAGTCTCCAGCCAGGTATTGCCAAGGATACTCAAGAGGACTTTTCAGGAAAGCTACTGCCACAGTCTACTTTGAAAATCAAAGGAGAAAGGGGAAGAAATAGTTGCACTAACAGCTCTTCATACTCCTTTAAGTAGACCAGCAGAGGGGTCAAGGAGAGGAGACAATTTGGTCCTTGCCTAGGAAAAGCCACTTTCTTTTCCCCACAACCCCACCCAGCTTCTCAATATCTTGTAGTCAATTTTATCTCTACTTTCTTCTTTACCTGGTCTTCGGAAGTACTTTCTGGGGTCTCTAGCAAAGTTGCATTGCTCTCTCCCTAGCCTGCCTCTCCGGCCAGGTTACCCAGTCTGACAACAAAAAAAGGGATTTAACTTCTTGGTTTTTAATTGCCCCACTCAGCATAACAATTGATGATCCTTTGGAAATTCTCTTTAAGTTAACAGTTCTCTGCAATTCACTCTAGGGTCCTGGAAATTCCTGTCCCCAATTAGTCACATTCTTTTATAAGTATGAATGAAAAAAAAAATCAAAAACTATGCTGATATTTTAATTATTATGTGAAAGTGTAGCCTTCATTTGGGGTAGAAAGACTTAAAGGAAGGAGGCTAAGCCACCAAGTGGACGGCTTCCAAACTCTCAAACCCATCCCCTACCATTTTAGTCAGGGGATTTGTGGGAGAAAAGAAAGTAGCAGATATCACAAGTGCGAAATAAAGAATTCAGGACCATGGAGAACAGAAGGTAGTTGTCAGCCACAGATAGCAATGGGTCCTGAGTTAGGATGGTAAGGATGACTCAAGTGCAAACTGCATATAGGCTAATTCTGGTACCAGGGATCTAACTTGGGGTCGAGAAGAGAAGCCAATGAAGATCCTGTCACTCTTTCCTCCTCTCCAAGGGTAGATTATATAGGGGATTATTTGCTAGCTTTACATCCCCTCTGAGCTTGAGAAGAATTAATTTTTGTTGTGAATGTTTACTTTTTCTCTTAAGCTGGTTAATGTGATAACTCAATAATGCTTTTGATGAAAAGAACTCCAGAACTATATTCAGGATCTTAATTAATAATTACTGCTTTAGGATGGGCGTGTGTGTGTAATATAGCAGGTGTTCCTTACGCTGCTTTTTGAAGAAAACTGGATTCTTAGAGGTGGTTGTGAGGAAGGAATATATTCCAGGCATGGAGGAAGAGCAAGAAGGCCAGTTTGACCAAGATGAGAAAGTTTGTGAGGGGAGTAATGTATTACAAGTATGGAAAGGTAGGTTGGGGACATGTTGCAAAGGGCTTTAAAACCAAAGGGTTTAAAAACCAAAAAGATGTTTATAACTAGTTCCAGAAGTGATAAGTGGTCCCTGGAGTTTATATAGTACATATGCTTTAGGAAGATCTCTTTAGCAGTCAAATGGCAAAGGATAGATTGGAGTGGTAAAGGACTTGAAGTCTATAGACCTGGAGTCTATTGCAATTGTCCAGGAGAGACAAGTCAAGAGTTCATTAAGGGGGGGGGGCAGCTGGGTAGCTCAGTGGAGTGAGAGTCAGGCCTAGAGATGGGAGGTCCTAGGTTCAAACCCGGCCTCAGCCACTTCCCAGCTGTGTGACCCTGGGCAAGTCACTTGACCCCCATTGCACACCCTTACCAATCTTCCATCTATAAGACAATACACCGAAGTACAAGGGTTTAAAAAAAAAAAAAGAGTTCATTAAGGCTTGAATTAGGGTCTTAGTTGTTGTTGTTTGTTATTGTTGTTGTTTTAAATCCTTACCTTTCATCTTAGAATCAATACTGTATACTGGTTCCAAGATAGAAGAAAAACTCATCTCTGTCTAGGGAAATTTCTAGGCAAATGGGGATTAAGTGACTTGCCCAGAGTCACACAGCTAAGAAGTATCTGAGGTCAGATCTGAACCCAGGCCCTCCTCTCTCTAGGCCTGGCTCTCAATTCACTGAACTAACTAGCTGCCCCCTTGCTGCCCCCTTGTCCTTTATTTTTGAAGAGGACCAGTGACATAGGAATAAGTACAAAAGTGAGATCTTAACTTGCATGTAGATTTGATATTTAAAGGAGGCAGAGTTGGGCAAAGTTGTCAGCCTTGCTCTGATTTCCAGGATCATCAAAGTCCAGTGGCAAGACAAAAGTCAAGAAGGTCAGCAAATGACCCTGGCGTCTTTGATATCTGACCATACGCTAAGTGCTCCTCAGCTGCCTTCATGACTCTTGGAACAAATTGTTGAAAGACCCTTAGAACAAACCTCCCCCCTAACTCACTAATGTTTTTGAGGCCTCTTGATTCCCTTCAACCTGGTTTAGTCTGTCTGCCAAAATAGTTTAAATGGGGTATGGCTTCTGTGTAAAGTACAACTTCTTGGAGCTACTGGTGAGAGTTGGGGGAAAGGTGGATGAGCAGCCCTGAAAAGGGCTCAGAAAGCCCTTGATCAGAGGTGCTAGTCCAAAATAAGGGGATAGAAGTGAGAGATGTAGTGAAAGTAAAAAACAAAAAACTTTGGCAACTCATTGAATAGGCAGTAGAGAGGGAGTATGAAATGACAGATAACATGGAGGTTGTGAACCTGGATGACACAAATGAATGAATCAGCATTTACTAAATGCTTACTGTAGCCCCAAGGACTACTCTATCAGCTCCAGAGCTGCTACTCTATCAGCCCAGGGCTTTGGAGCTGCTACTCCACAATTGAAGTTCCTGGAGAGCTGCTATTCCATTAGCTCCAAAAAGGCCACTCTACTAGCTCCCAGGATTATCCATCAGCCCTAAGGCTATCCGATTAGCTCCCAGGCTATTCCACCAGTTATTAGCCTATTATATCACCTAAATCTCCTCTTCAAATTAAATTCTTTTCTTTCTTCTGGATTGAATGGAGTTTAAGTCCCCCATTCTGCTACAAACTTGGGTGTGCTTCTTCCAAGACAATACTGTGTTAAATTCTCTATTACTTTTTTTTTTTTAACCCTTACCTTCCATTTTAGAATTAATACTGGGTATTGCTTCCTAGGCAAATGAGTGGTAAGGGGTAGGCAATGAGGGTTAAGTGACTTGCCCATGGTCACCCAGCTAGGAAGTCTGAGGTCAAGACCTCTCATCTCTGGACTTGGCTCTCAATCCACTAAACCAAACTATGGCCCACAGACCAGATTCGACCCTCTGAAATGTTCTATCCGGCTGCGTGACATTATTCCTAATCTGACGAATACAATGAGTAGGATATAATACAATGAAACTTTGAAAGAGTTGCCTAAGAAACAGACTGACAGATGAGCATTTCCTTTCCTTTGGCCTCCTCTTTAAAAAGTTTGCCCATCACTGTACTAAACCATCTAACTGCCTCCTATTAGTTTCTTTTAATAAGGGTATTTTGCATTTTCTGAATTGTGTCCACTTAATCTGTTTGTTGGCCCATAATTGAGCAAAATAGTTTGATAGTTTTTTCCTCTCAATTTGTTATAATATGTTTTTCATTTTTTTATACCAGCAATTTATTTTTTCTTTTTAAATGGAACTAGATAACTGTGTAATTATTATAATTAAAACAGCTTCTAATTTTATTGATCACTTCACTGATTGTTATTCTTTCTATTTTAAGACTTTTCAATTTTCATCATTTCTATTTTAGTATTTATTGTTTTTTGCTTCTTTTTAACTGTATGCTCAATTTATGAATGTTCTTTTTCTTTCCTTTAGACTTAGAGATATAAATTTACTACTGAGTACTGCTTTAGCTGTATCCTGAACATTTTTGTTCATTGTAATTCTCTTTGATAAAATCAGCTATTGTTGCTATGATTCATTCTTTGATCTACCAATTCTGTGTAATTAATTCCTTCTTCAAATTCCTTTTTCTTGAGTGGAGGTTAATAAAGATGTGTTTAAGGAGCTCCGTTTTTATTTTGTTTTCGTTTTTAACTAGACAGACAAGTAGAGTTAGCATTGAAAAATCACAAAATGGATTTTTATCTTCTACTTACAGTGGAAAGATAACAGATATATGTAATCAGAGGACCTGATTTTATATGGTGGGAGTTTTTTTTTTTTTTAATTATAATCCTTGTCACATGACCTTGGTCAAAGCCTTTTCACTTGGTGAGATTTTCTTTAAATTCAATCTGTTGGGCTTCAGCCATGAACTCTGGGGTTTCTTGCAGGTGAATGCCATTCTTCATAGGAAAGTCCCTCTAATGGGAGGTTTTCCAGCCTTAACCTTAGGAGACTTGATTTAGTTTTTGCTAAGCACCAAGTCATGGTGTGTTGAGGGAATGAGGGAACTAGTTCAGACTTAACAGCATTTAGAGTTTTAAGGTTTGCAAAGTGCATTACAGATAGCTTTTCATTTTATTCTCAAAACAACCTTGCAAGGTAGATGCTACTATTACCCACATTGGTTGGTTGTAGTTGTCCTTCATACTCCAAGAGGACCAAAATGACATCACAAGGTGATGTCTTTTAACTCAAGTATAAATTGGATTTAAGTGAGGCAGCACTTCACAAAGTCCTCAGCCACACTTTCTCTTCCAGAGTCACAAAGTCCAGAGGCAATACAAAAGTCAAGACAATTGGTGATGGCCTGGGATGCAGTGAGTGACCTTGGCCTCTTCAATGTATGACCAATGCTCTAAGGGTTCTTCAGCAGTTGCTTCAGCTACCTTCATGACCACTGGAACAAATTGTTCTCATCTGCCCATTCTACTGGGGGAAGTTTTCACATGCTCAGGGTAGAGATCCCCCTAACTCACCAACAAGTTTGAGGCCTGTTGGTTACCCTCAATCTATTTAGGCCATCTGTGGAGACAGTTTTACTGGAGTACAGCCTGTGTGCATGCTATAGCTTCTGGGAGTCACAGGTGAGAATTGAGTGAAAGGTAGACACCAAAGGTGGATGAGCAGCCCTGAAAAGGGCTCAGCAAGTCCTCATACTTGCCATACTTGTCTTCCCTTAATTCCTGTACATCCCATTATATAGATGAGGAAATTGAGGCAGGCAGAAGTTAAGGGAATTGTCCAAGATCTCTTGGGGAGAAGTGTTTGAGGCTGGCTTTGAACTCAGGTTTTTCTGGAAACTTTGCCACTTGGCAGTCTTAATGCAAACCAGTATTTACTGCAAACACCAGCGGCGGTGAGAGAAATTCTCAAGGAGAGACCCCAATGGGTCAGAAAAGGTGTGACTAGGGCCTGTCACTCCTTGTCTCTGGGCCTCAGTTTTACTCATCTGTAAAAGAAGAGAGAATAGGGTGGTTAGTCCCTGTTGCTCTCTAGAAAAGTCCTTGCTATTTTGACTCCAGGTGCCGGTTTCAGATCAAATTCCGGCAGCGTTCACTGCTAACACGCTTTGCTGAGCACAGCACTCCCGGAAGCCTACATTCACCGCTAGTCGCTGCCTAGTAAAGTCAAAATTGAGGCAGCTCAGACCAAGCCAACATAGTCTGAACAAGGGGAAGAAGCGATAGCTTCAGAGGGAGGAGCTGAGAGGAAGAGACAACCCACCGCCTCTTTGGGGGCGGGGCTTTGGAGGAGGGGACGAATCAGCTAGAGTAGGAAGTGGGCTTCAAGATTCGCTATTGAGAGTGAGACTAAAATGGCAAGTTTTAAGAGGCCTGGATTGGGAAGGGTTCTTCCGGCCTGTGGACCCACCTCTTCCGGCTAAGACGAGGACGCCTAGGAAACCCTTGAGGAACATCACACGTGAATTGTGTGGAAACTGGATTGAATTGTGACGGTTATTGCTGGTTGTTGATCGATTTCTGGACTTACTCTAGCCATGTCTGCATTTGCGACGTGGCAGTACTGTGGGGAGCCGGGCGAAGGGCAGAAGGCTGCGCTAGGTAAGACTGGTTACACTCCCAGACACAGGAGCGGGGGCTAAGCAAGGGCTCCTTCGTTCCAACCAGCTGGGAAAGTTAGAGTAGTTTTTCTGCCTACCTTAGGGGTTGTGAGAAAAGGGCATTCTAACAGCTAGCATGGCTATCCATCTCTCTATGCTAACACTTACAGGTAAAGTGCTAGGCTGACCTTAAAGATTTTGTTCATTCGTTTCAGTCATAGCCTACTCTTCTTGAGCCCATTTGCGGTTTTCTTGGCAAAGATACTGGAGTGGTTTGTCGTTTCCTTCTCCATTTATTTTACACATGAGGAACTAAGGTAGGGCTAAATGATTTGTCCAGGCTCACACAGCTAGTAAGTATCTGAGGCCAGAATTGAATTCGGGAAGATAAATCTTATTTACTTACTTACTCGGCCCAGTGTTCAATCTGTGCCACCCATCTGCCCCCAAACCTTAAAGATATATCTTACTACATATAACATCTTATTATGTATATTATTAATCTTATATGTGCAAACCTTAAAGAGATATAGATATATCGATATAATACATCGATGTATTTGCAAACCTCTGTATTTAAAGTTTGCATATATATAAATAAGACATATATGTCTTTAAGCTTTGTATACCTGTAACAAGGTATGCATATGTGTATATGTGCATATACACATATAACTTTAAGGTTTGTCTACATATCTTATATGTATGTATGTATGTATGTATGTTTGTAAATCCTTACCCTCCTCTTAGAATCGATACTGTGGATTGATTCCAAGACAGAAGAGTGATATCCACCACGGCTAATCAATAGGGGTTAAGTGACTTGCCCAGGATCACACAGCTAGGAAGTGACTGTGGCCAGATATGAGCCTGGGACTATCCATCCCTAGAACTGTCTTTCAATCCACTGAGCCACCCAGCTCCCCCCTGAGATGTATATTTTAAAGGCTTGCACATATATGTGTGCTTATATAATATATATGTACACACATATATGTCTATCTTTTTTTTTTTTGAAGTATTATATTTTTTAAGTTTATTATCTGACAAAACAGAACCATGTGACTAAGTTTTTCTACCTGCTCAAAAATCCCCACTCCACCAAAGCCATAACAGGAAGGAAAGAGGCCAAGAGACAGGGCTATACCCAATTTATACCCTGTGTACATAAGCATGTAATGACAGGAAGTGAGTAGGGTGCTGGGAATCGTAGTTTTGCTGGGGATTGTAATTTTTAGGATAACAGATTCAAATTACATACCATCCTGTACACAATTGCCAAGATAATTTTCCTAAGGCACAGATCTGGCTATGTCAATCTGCTACTAACCTTCAGCACCTCCCTATTGCCTTTTAAAAAAAGAAAAAGGAAAAAAATTTGTCCTGGCAC
Organism: Gracilinanus agilis; assembly: GCF_016433145.1. Lineage (NCBI taxonomy): Eukaryota > Metazoa > Chordata > Mammalia > Didelphimorphia > Didelphidae > Gracilinanus > Gracilinanus agilis. The sequence continues at coordinate 252,923,918 of NC_058130.1, read as the reverse complement.
CTAATGCCCAACACAATCTGGATCAAACATGATGTTTCAACTTCATTTCATTTCACTCTCCATCACATACTCTACATTTCAGCCAAACTGAACTAAATTGAATTGAATTACATGACAAGACACTCTACCCCTACATTCAAAGTACATGATCTTCTCAAGATTCAACATTCAAAGCAGTTAGCCTCTTAATAGTAGATCTGCAGTCATGTACATTTACAAAGAATAGTAATTATTAGGGTTAGAAGATACTTCAAAAGTCATCTAATCTAGTTTGGGATTCCCTTCTGCAGCCTCCTTGACATGCAGGCATCTAGCCTGTGTTTGAACACTTCCTATGACAAGAAGACATCCTTTTTGTTTCATTCTTGGGCTTATATTTAAAAGTTCTTCCCTGTGATTGACTTATAAGCAAAAAAGGGTCATAAACTGACCCAGACAGGTGCTTCTCTATATCTTGCTCTTGATGTCAACAAATTAGCCAGAAATCTGGAAGGGTGGTACTCCCCTCCCTAAAATCTCTTATGGCAGGAACTAGAAAGTTTTGACTAGAAAACCTCTGAGTACAAACCATCTTTTTAAGATATTGTATGTTTCTGGGGAGGAAAAAAGGCCCTTAGCCAAGTTCAGAACTGACTGGAACTCGGTAGATTTTGAAGCAAACTTGAGCCTTTTGGGGTTCAAGTTCGTTTATTCTTGGCAAAACATGACTTCCTGTTTCTCAGAAGAAAAAAAAAGGCTCATAAAAAAGGTTCCCGAGGCTTCTTGGACATCAAATGGTTCTTACAAAACAATATTTTGATGAGTTAAGTGTAAATGAATCAGAAACATGTGGATTAAATTTCCCTTAAAATACACAGGGGCTTCAAAATTAAGAGGAAAAAATGTTTGGCAAAACATGGCCTGACTCTTACCAAAAAAAAAAAGTTTGAAATAGACTCGGAGACAATGGACAAATCTAGATTTCAAGGAGATTGACCTAATACTGGACTTGTCCATTGCTCCCCATACATCTTCCTCCATTTCCCCCTCCCAATCTTTTCAGCCTTGTGGGAGGCCTTTGCATAAAGACTGTTTGGTATCTGGAGGTCATCCGGTGCTTGTCCCACCTGATGTCTTCCACCTCCTCTATCCAGGATATTTCAATCCCAGTCTTCCCTGCCTGGACTCAGTCCCCACTCCCGCCCATGGCAACATAGGGGAAATGTCAGGCAAGGAAAAAGCAGCCAGAGGAGATGAACTCCAGATACTGAGATTCTCTACTGGTGAAAACGTCCTAACAGTGAATGAGACAGAGGTGGAGGAAATTCAACCCAGACCACTTCTCCCAGGAAGTTTTATTAGCTAAAATAATCAAGGTCAGCAGATGATTTATAATAATAAAAGGATAGAAGGTCAAGGTGAGACTAATTAGTCCTATTTCCTGGGAGAATAATTGTTCTTCAAAGATTTATTTTGGGAGTCAGGGAACAAATCTGGGGTTTTAACTTTTCCTTGCATTGTTTATTTGAGCCATAATCACAAAGCCATGGAGACATCTTAGAAGCCAGAAAGCCAACTCTTACTGTCACTTCAGACTTGTGTAACCAACAAAACTTTCTCCTAATCTGCTGGCAGAAAGCCAAGGAGATGCATTGGGCAGATGGGCCACATTTTAATACCAGTCTCCTTCTGGCTAAAGTACATACTGTGAAACATGTTCTGTACATTGCCACCTGGACTGGCTTTCTGTAAGGACCTAGCCTCCTGAGAGAACTATGGGAAAGGAGTAGGAAGGCTGCCAAGCAGCTTGACAAGGCAGATTTCTCTATAACTCTGCAGTGACTTCAGGTTTCCCTCCCACCCACCACTTCCTCTGATCCCACCATTCTCCCTGAGGACTCATTCTGCCCCATTTCTGGGGAGGATAACTAAGTAAATGCAATCAAATCACTCTCCTTCTCTGCTAAAATGTGAGAGAGGAGTCTGGTGATAATCAAAAAAAGAGAATTACTGTAGTCTTGGCTAATAAGGGCATCCACTGATCCAACACTTCCTGCTTTTGCTCACAGGCTGTTTCCTTTTTACCACAGTTAAATGGAATCCCCAAACTTGGCACTCATCTAAACCAAGACTTTGTAATGGAATAGTAGGAAGAGTTAGGAAGTTGGAGTCAGAAGGCCTGGATTCAAAATCTTCCTCTGCTCTTTACTTCGCTGGGGCCTTAGGCAAGTCACTCAGCCTCTCTGAGTTATGGTTTTTTTCTTCTAGAGAATGAAAGGGTTGGAAAAGATGGCCTCAAAGCTTCCTTAGAGCTCTTTATCCACGATCAAAGAATGCACTATTTTTTCTCACATGAAAATATAGCACTGCCAATAAGATGTGCTATACTGGTGGGAAAAAAACACTGAACTTGGCATCAGAGGACCTGTTTTCAAATCCCAGTTTTGTCACAAACTAGTTTTGGAACCTAAAAAAGTTACTTCTTCTCTGTGGACCTTAAATTTTGTCATCAGTAAAATGAGGGGATTGGACTAAATGATTTCCAGTATTTCTTCCAGTTTTGACTTTCTGTGATTCTGAGCTGCCTTTTAGTAATAGCAGTGGTTTACTCTTTGCCATCCATATTCTCTCACCCAGTTTCCTGTGACCACAACATGCTTTTCTGAGAGAGCCAACTACTTGGGGAGATACAAGTTTTCTTCCTATGAAACTACCTTCTGTCCCTTTGGAAATTTCATATACCCTTCCTTGTGAAAATTGGGGCATTGTGTTTTTGGTTTGCTTATCATCTTGCTTCCCAAATTTCTAATCATCTTAATGACTCTAACAAAAAAAAAGTTGCATATGCCCAAAGAGTGTTGAATATCCTGTCATGGCTATATTATGCCTTCTAGGCTTTCAAATCTCCTATACTGCTCCCAAGATTTCTTTCTTCCCTTGCTTTTCTTTCCCTTCTGCCTCTCTCCCCAAGTCTCTCACTTCTACCACTTTTCTTTTTTGTTTCTTTTCCTTGCAATCTTTCTCCATTTTTCTGTCTTTTCCTTCATTGACCATGATACAGAAGTGAAGAGGTTATTTTAATTGATTTAATTATTGAATTAAGTGGTTCCTTGTTCTTTATGTTAGAAGAGGATAAGCTAAATGTTTTCTATAAAATAATGTAAAACAAATGAAAGTAATATATTAATTCTTTTTATGTTTTCCTCGTATGTGATTGATAATACTTTTTTTTAATCAGTCAGTGGTTCTGGTCTTGTAATAGTGTGCAATAATCCAGACAGGCCAATGGGAAGATTCATTCACACCTCCTAAAATACCTTATCCAAATGTTAATATTGTAATCTTTTATCAAATCCTTTCGAGATAGGTTAGCACTGTATTGAGGGATTCTGAATAACAAATAAAAGATGGGATTCTTCACTTAAGCAGTTCATAATTTAATAAATATATCTTTGATATAGAAAAGCAGACATAATGAATTTCTACCACCTACCCCCAAATCAATAGGGTGACTTAATTTTGCAGAGGTAGATGTTTAGGAAAAATAAAAAATCTTTTACAGGATTTAAGTTTTTTGTTTGTTTTCTCTGTAAAAATAAATAATAAGATTGTGGAAGAATGGGAGTGTGTTAAAATTTAAGAATAAAAGATAGCTGGAAGTAGGCTGTTAGGGAAGCATAGGTGATCTGAAATGCAATAGAAATAAGTGAGGGGGCAACAAAGTGGCTCATTGGACAGAAAGCCAGACCTGGAGATGGGAAATCCTGGATGCAAATCTGGCCTCATATACTTCTTCTTAGCTGTGTGATCCTGAACAAGTCATTTAACCCCATTTGCCTAGCCTTTATTGCTCTTCTGCCTTGGAACCAATAGTTGGTATCAATTTCAAGACAGAAGGTAAGGGTTCCCCCCATAAAAAAAAGAGATGTGAGGTGTTGGGGGAAGCAAGTTCTTCATAGGACAACAAAATGCCTCCCAAAGTATCCTTCAGTCAAGGACCTTAAGTAGCCTGAAACTTTACAGCTTCTTAGCATCATAAAATATTAAAAGGGATTCTAAAGGTCATCTAAATAAATCCTCTAATGTTCTAGAAAAAAAAAACTGATGTGACTTGCTCAAGGTTAATGACAAGACTAGAACCCAAATCTTCATATTCCCAAACCAAGAGTCTTCCCAGTCTGAAGTGTTAAAAAGAAAATCCTCTTCTTTTTTTAAATCTCTAGTTTTCTTGAAATCTGCTTCTACATCATGGAGGGTGGGGAGCACCTCACTAACATCCTTGTTTTAATCTTCTCCCTTCTGTCTTCCTGGATCCTAGCCACAACTACGTCCGTGGGTCCATTACACTATACATTATCAACTTGCATCGATCAAGAAAGAAAATCAAACTGGCGGGAACACTCAGGGACAAGCTTGTTCACCAGTATCTCCTGCAGCCCTACGGGCAGGACGGGCTCCAGTCAAAGTGAGTGAACTCTTTTTAGTGGAGGTGGCCCTGTTCTCAATAGCATGTCTGTAAGACATCCAAGGGTCCTAAAATGCCTGTGGAGAACAGCAGTGCTCCCTCCTTGCTCTGCTCTGCCTATGCCAGTCCCCCCCAAAGAATCTCAAACTGCTTGCCCAGAGCATCCATAGCTCTGGGTCTCTACCCACAGCAAGCACTCTGGCTGGAGATATGGGAAGCCCAGCCATGAGGGAATCTCAACATCTAAGAAGGCCACTGTACAGACTGGGGAGGCGTTTCCATTCCATTGCTAATGTTTACCAAGTTTAACAAAGCTGTAAACTTGTAGCAGGTGGTTTGCACGCCCACAGCTGCCCACAAACATTTGTGCAATAACTGTTCATTGTGTGGCTTGCATTTGACTTCCAACTACACAAAAAAGAACTGACTTATGGAAGTTGCTTGCTGAGGACAACTTTGCCCCCCATTAATTCAGTCTTGGCCTAATGAAATCTCCTTCTTCTGATCATTTGTCTGTTGGCTCTACTTTCATGTGTTATATTTTTCTTTCTTCTCAGTCATATATATATATATATATATAACATTCAGGCACATTTCAGGGGACTGCTCCTTCCTTCCCCATTTCCTATCAATCAAAAAGTATTTAAGTTTGCCAGGCACCATAAAAGGCACTAAGATCACCAAGACAACTGCTGAAAAGGTAGTGTACTATATTGGAAAGAAATAGGAAATGGTGGCGGGACATAAAACCTGGAGTCTAGTTCCACCTGTGGCATTTGCTGACCATATAACCTTGAACTAATCACTGAATCCTGAGCTTTAATATCCTAGTTTTTAAAATGTCTCCAATAATCTCTTCCCTGCCACCTTCACAGGACTGTTATAAGGAGCAAATGAGACAATAAATGTGAAAT